>NW_010300348.1:8165-57816 GCF_000700745.2 Antrostomus carolinensis | reverse complement strand
AGTGATGGAGACAAGCTCACTCCTTCAGCAAGAGAGAAGGAACTTCTTATGTTCATACCATTGCCCAGCATGAAAGGAACTAACAAGTACTGGGTTTTGATATCAGTCATCTCCTTGTGTCCACACAGAAGAAACATTTTGGTGGGTAAAAGGAGGAGGGGAGGGCGTATTTGGTTTTAGATCATAAATGACCAACTTGTTTATCCCCTTTTTAACAACAAGGAAAATCTAATTACTTAAACGAGCCAAAGCAAACCTTAATCCAGTCTGCTTCTTTGTAACAAATTAAGTGTGCATGTCATTATTTAAATATCTAATGAGATTCTGGAAAATTTGATTAAACCTACTAAGGAAACATTGTGAAATGCAATAGAGATGAAGTAAGGATTATACTGCAGTTGAGCGTAAATAATTATTTTTATCAATCTGACGGTGTCTATAGCAGTGTTCACTAATGGTGTATGTGGGGTTTTTTTCTTCTTCTTTCTTTGCTTATTTTCTTGGTTTTTTGTTTTTTGTTTTTTTTTTTTCCTTTCCTTCTGTAAGCATCAGTCTCCTGCTGTCTGTTCTGAGTGTTCTGTTGTTAGTGGGATGCTGTGCAGCCAAAGAATTTGAGAGTAAGGAAAGAAAGAACTTGTTTCTTGCTGACAACCTGTCCAGACATCAAGGGGAAAAAGTATCAAAAAGAAACTTTTTTGAGCTGAACAAATTGTGATTGGGAATGCAAGATTTGGAAATACAAGGCCAGTTTGAAAAGAAGTTGGAAATTTGACAATCTTCCTGTAAAATATGTCCTTTTACTTTTTTGCATGCTGACTTTTGTGAGCCTGTGAATCTGCTTCTGTCTTTGCTTGGTTTTCCCTGCGTACTTATCATGCGTAGATTAATACGCTTATAAAACAACTGAACTTGCTTTGTCACTGGGTAAATGATTAGCAATGGGAGAACATTAAACAAGAAATACTTTGGAATGTTAATTGTAAATCTAATGACTTCCTTTTAAAATGAACCTGAAGCAAAATTCTAGTAACTCTTACTGGGAGGAAAGAAATGTGGGAGTATAAACTAGATGAAGCTTGCAATGGTTTAAAGGGGATCTGGCAGTTTGGGTGTAAAGGGGACTTTCCACTGGCATTTCTAATGCATTTTGGGGATATTTTGCAACTTATAATGGCACTGGCTCAAATTTTGAACCTGATGCATTTCTCCTCAGAAATAGTTTGAATTTCAAGGCTTGAATTTTGGATAAAAATATCTGTTAGGAGAATTGAAGGGAATTCAGTTTTGGATTACTGAGTCTTAGTAAGAGAATGTGCTGGCAGCAGCAGCTCTTGTATGGAAGTGGTTATGTAGGTGTTTTAGAACTTAGTTACCACTTATGACAGCTAGTTAAAAAAACCAAAACAAAACACAAAAAGCTCACAAAAACAAGAGCAAACCTCCCTCCCCCCCTGCAAAACATCACACCTGGCTTTCAGTTTTCCCCTCCTGTCTTTTTTGCTTTAAGTGTCTTCAAATTTAAGGCCATCATGATATAATTTCAACACTAACTGTGATTCTGTATGTGACTGTAAGAAATGACTCCCAGAAGAACTAAGGGAAACAATAGATTTAATAACAAAGGTGAAAAATAAAAATTTCAAGTGGTGTGCTCTATGAAGAAGCAAAAATGTGGATATTTTTACTACAAAATCTCCTGTTCTGGCACTAATAATTGGGAGTCTCATTTGCTGTTTTCAAAAATGGATTAGAATTTATACAAGTAAGGACTTTGCAAAATAGTTCTGCTAAAACATAAACAGTTGTATATTTTTATGCCCATAAGCATGTCTGCAAAACTGGGAAGTAAGGATTATTCTTCCTATTTAAAGTAGGACATAAAACTTACCCAACTGAGAAAATTGGTGGATCATTCTTGATGCAGGTGGCCCAATGCAGAGCAGTGGTGCAGTCTTGAGTATTTTAATATTCTTAATTGAAAATCTGGAGTTCTGTGTATGTCAGTGAAGGCTTACGCTGAGAAGTACTGATGATAACAGAGAGGAATAAAGATTTTCTTAATTCAATTAGAAATTACTCCCTCCCACCCTCTTTCAATATTTGATTTCTAAAAATAATAAGGTGGACGATCTCTTCACTCATTCTGCCACAGCAAACCACAGGAAGAGAAGTTGTTTAAACTAGATGACATATATAGTAGTTGCCTTGCCAGAATAACTTCTTCCTTTCAAACTGTAAATAGGTTTTTTTTGTTCTGAAATAATGATTTTCATATCTGCATTGCATTTTTCTCTACAGCTAGTCCCTTATTCGTAGAAGTTTATTTTTGGTAGCGTTTTCCAGATTTAGGAACTGCATTTGATGATTCACAGTATATATTTTTTTTTCCCCTTTGCTTTATGCCAGGTATGAGCAGCTGTGTACTTGATAATTAGCTTACTCTCTGCCTTTGCTTAAACACTGCATTCTTTTCAGTGTGTTCTGGCTGAGGAGGGAAAAATGCTGAATTTTTCTCCTGTTTGCTTTTGCGTTCAGCTTACAAAAGCCAGTTTTACAAGGCTGTTGAAGCAGCCAGGATATTTAAATAGACCATCTAAGTAAAAAGAGGACTATAGAACTGCTGTAAATAATCCTTTTTTCCCCCCTCCGTGTTCACTTTCTCTGAACATCGTAATTCTGGATAGTATTGTAAAAGTACAGAGGCAACAAAAAGCAGATGGTTATTACAGTTTCAGTGAATGAAGGCACAGTTTTACTTGGCTGAAGGTATTTTCTAATTTCTGTCATCTTGCCTGACATTCATGAAAGGCTTCTATAAACGCACTGAAGTACTGACTATTTTCATATATCATTTGATCTTTCCTACCTATAAAAGCAGAAGTACTATCTCTGATGTTTTTAAGTACATCCTTATGCTAACGGTTTTATTGCCGCTATGGTTTACTCATAACTGCCTTCAGCTCTTCTGAATAGCAGAACTGGTTTCCTTACGCTGTGTCAGTCACACTCCTCTTAAAGTCACTGCCTCCCCCGATGGAGAAACAGCTACAACTTCAGGCAGAATTTTATTCACTTGAACTTCAGAAAACAAAGAAGCAGCCACAGCTTCCACGTACTGAGTGGAGGCTGCGGTACGGAAAATCATCATAATGAGAAATGCAGAGGAAGTGACTAGATGGCATTTTTCTGCATGTTCAGTACCTGTATGTGTGTCTGTGGTCATCTAATAGATGTCAGGCATGAACTGGTGTTGTGATAAAACAGACACTTCAGAGTAAGACAGGGATTCTGTTTGCCTTTATTAAATGGGCATCTGCCCTATGGAAAGCCTTTTTATGTTAAAGCTGATGTTACAGAGGTTAAATCTGAATTTTCTTTGTCAATTGCATAAAGCAAAACTGTTCCCTTGTCCCTATGTGGATTCTGCTGTTGTGAGTTCTTAATGTCTTTTGTGTAAAACTTGCTCTGTATTCCCCAGGTACCTTCTCAGGTGTGTGACAGCTGATTCAGTAGCTAAACATGAGCTGTGATCCTAAAGTTCCTGTTGCTTAATGAGTTAGCAGCAAAAATTATTCAGCAGTAGCCTGATGGCAAACCCTACCACCACCAAAATAATGAACTTTTACAAACTTCTGCCAAACAGCAGCTTTGCAATATCAAGAACACTTTTTTTTTTTGCTTGATATTTAACATTGGAGATTGAAGTAAGTAGATAAATGACTTTCAGAGAAGTTTAAGAGTTAACAGAAGCATCCCTGAGTGGGTCTGTGCCTGTTGTAACTGTTAGATGTACGTGGCTGTGCTTTGTAGTACAGTTGTTGAGCACAGTTTGACAGAAATTACCTATTTTAGCACACACAGTAGGTAAGTACATGCGTGGAAGTGCATTTACTAGCGTGGAGGAAAAGTTTAGTGGTTTAGGTTTGTGCAGTTTTTCTTCTGTAAGCTGGGCTTTGTGGATGTCACGCTTTTTCTGCTCACTCTGTGCCTTTTTCTAAAACTCTTGTCAGGAGTTTGGCATCAAGGGCTAAATGAAGACGACATTTTACAAGGTTTCTGACTTCTGTGAAAATGTGGGTAGTAGTAGTCTGTAGAGTGGTGTGGCTTTTAAAAAAAATAATTATTTTGTCTGTTTGTTATCTTTTTTTCCCCAGACACTTACCTTCTCCTTGCCTGATAGCTCCCTTCTTACTAAAGAATTCACAATAAAGCTTTCTAACCCCTGGCCTGCTGGCCCACAGCATATTCTGTAACACAAAATGTAATGTTTTAATACTCTGTGTAACTTTGTAGTAGTTGCTAGGTTCTTGTGAAAGAAGGCTTTTTTGCAGAAGCTGTACCCAAAATAAAAATATTTTTCAACTTTGAAAAAGCTTTCATTGTAAATTCAGGTGTTTTAATCAGAAATGGTGTTTACTGTGGGATCAGGGAAGTGTTTCCTCTCTGGAATTGCTGAGGTTTTTAGCTCATGGATTAAATACTTACATCTGGGGAGCCAGAAGCCCTCTGGCTGATCTTTTTTAGTTACTTTGGATAACTGAAGTGTGTGTGTATGAATATACACAAATATATACACTTAATATATATGAAAACCAGCGTTTGAATGGAATACTGAGCATCTTTTGTGCTTCAGATTCAATTAGCAGCTCAGCATCTTCATAAAGATACACAAGACTGTTCACATTTAACGAGTATTTAATTTTATTACGGTGCACACATGGGGGGTGTGTGGGGGGGCCTGTGAATCAGAATGTACTTGGAGTTTGCTAATTGCACCCTATTTGCTCTATTTTATAAATTAACGATTTTAATATTTCTCTGTATTGTGCATTGTGTCTTTGGCATTTGTGAGGTGCTCATTTTGGCAGCATTACTTTTTTCATCCTTGTTTTCAATATTTGAATTGGCATGTAGAGCTGAGGGGGTGTAAACAATTCCAACTATTTTAAACTACAGTTAACATTTGTTTTTTAAGATTGGATGAAATTCAGCTTAAACTTCCTTGGTGCCAGCATTGGAATAGCAAGTAAGAAAATAATTAACATTTAAAAAAAAAGTCAATGTGAAGAATCTCCATATGAATTCTTTTGATTTATTGATACCACCTTGAGCTCATGGGTTTTCATATTAAATTTTTCCTTTATTTTAAGGAATAGATTTTTCCTTGGTGGGTGTAATTGTGACTGTTAATAGTGGTTTTGCTTTAGAGAACTGTCAGTTCTGTTGCCTTTCGTGCACTCTGCAAAATGCATCTATAATTTACATTAATCCACCTTGATTTTTTAATTTTCTTACTCTCTAAGAAAAGCTTAAGCAACTAGAATAGTAGTAGACATAGGAGAAGTTACTGCTCCAGAAGAAAATGTAAGCTGGGAGCAGAGAATCGCAGCGAGACAAGCAGAGGCCTCACCAACAAGGTTGTAGTATCGCAGTACCTGGTCAAGAAGATCAGACAATCCTTGAGGTGGTGACCAGCCAACAGTCCAGACCACCAGACAAGTCCACAGTGATGAAGCAGGTCTGATGTCAAGCCGGAAAGCCACCTCAGTGGCTTGGGGTGAGTCTGAGAGGTACAATACCAGGCACAGGTAGGCACAGACCTCCTTGTAGTTTAAGTTTAGGCTCCAGCCCTTAAGCTCTGCCTGAGCTACAAACAGCAGAAGGGGGACAAGCCCCTGCTGAGGCTTCTTACAGCTTTTGGTTTCATGCTCGGATGGCTGCACCGCCAAAGTTGGCCTGAGCCCAAGTATCTGAGCCCCTAGGAGTGGGGGGATTTGTTCAGGGATCTGACAGAATTAGGTCAGATGAAAGATCCATTTAGTATCCTGCAACTGCTCATGACCTAGCAAATGTCTAGGGCCAGGATGCAAGAGGAGAGCAAGAATACAGGGAAGTGTCTCTAGTTTGTCTCAAGTTCCACCAACCTCCAGCTGAATGACATTTCTTAGCCAGTGGCTGTTTCTTTGTATTCCAAGTGCTCCTTCCCTTCTTCTGCCCCCTACACCCCTCAGTTTGTCAATCCCATTAATTGCTGAACATTAACAGTGTCCTGTCATGACACATTCCCCATTTGAACTCTCTCATATAACCACCTCCTCTTTGAGCATACTGCCTGTGGATTCTGCTGGGGTCTCCCTACTCCAAGGTGGTCCAAGTCACAGGTAACTCTGTAGGGAGGAGAAGGTTCTGCCCCTGAGCTGCTTGTCAGTTTGTGCTGACAAAAGCAAAAATACTTCTAGCCATCTGTTGGGAGTGGACTGAGAAGCTGGCTGAGTTAAAATGGGAGGAGGGGAACTGAAAAAACTGGTTGGGGACCAGTTGTTGGGGAAGAGGTCCTGTATTTTATCTTCTTGCTTAATGTACGATTCAAATGATGCAACTTGGAAGTTGTGGACCTGAGGTTTGTAAGGGCCTTGAGGAAAGCCTGGAGAGGTGAATTGATTCCATACAAAGTGGAAACTACCACTTCTAACTGAAAATTAAGCTAATAGGAAATCTTAAAAGGTTGCTTAAGCTTGGTTTGGGGTTTTGTTTGGTTGGTTGTTTGTTTGGGTTTTTTGTGGGGTTTTTTTTCCCCTTCCCATCTGCTAAATACAACTGAACCATGAAAAGAGGTTGCTTACAACCAAATCCAGCACCCTCTAACCAGGAAACAGGGTATATATATATAGATAGATAGATAGATAGATAGATAATTTTATTTATTTATTAATAGAGGTAGCTCTTTCACTTAACATTTCTTTACTTGGATTCCTTTTACTTATGTTTTGACTATCAAGATTGCAGTTATTTACTAGGTTAATAATTCTGCTTTGGTTTGTGTCTGTTTTCACTTGGCTAAAAAAGATGTGAAACAAAATTTGCAATCCTACAGCTCATTTTATCTTGAACATACTAAGGACTTATGAAATAGATCAAGCTAATCTAAATCTATTTTTGCCTTCAAACTTTACCAGTTGCATATTTTAAATTTACCTGTTTCTGGCAGTTATGTCTTAGCACTATCAATCTACAAGTGTCTTTTATTTTGCATCGAATAATTTATTTGGTGAATATATGTATATGAATGCATTGATTGTTTACTTTTCTCTTCTGAATCAGTAGATAAATTGAGAGAAGCAGGCATCTTGTGTGAGACACTGAAGGCATTATTGGAGAGATGGAAAGAGCCATAAAAATTACAGCTATGAGATCCAATAAAGAACAACTTTTTTTGATGTAGAGAATCAGTGTTTAAGTCAAAGGCTGGAGAGGAGCAAATGATGTTTCTGAATTAGGGAAAGGAGAAGACCCTGCTGCACTGCAGGTAAAAACCTACATGGCTTTTGGTTGTCTTGAATTTTCCACCCACCCCCTTCCCCTAGCTCTTAAAATTTTGTTTTAATAAATACCTTTTACAGCTTTGGCTAGAAGCCAGATGGACACTTCTAAGAGAAACTAGTGCCAGGACAGGGAAAATCTCAACAAGGATCACTATTTCTAGTCAAAAGGTTGGTTAGACTTAAACACTGAGAAGGCTTTGCGCAATCTGTTGTGAGGAAAGTGAATGATTCAACAGTGTTTCCATTTAAGAAAGTTATTAACTATTCCTGGCCTCGTCCCTTCATCTTCAAGGAGCAGCTGCTCAAATCGTAACAGGCAAAACTTTAGCAGCTTATCTAAACCAGGTGGCATAAAAGTAACTTCAAGCTGTAGAAGAAAATAAGTTTTGTCTCTAGGCAGATTGTTGCCGACGTTATCTGTGGCTCTGCGTTCCCGTAGGCACTGATATCAGCTGGGTTCACGCGTTACGATAACTATCAAAGAAAGTTGGAACCGAGTCAAGGAGCCCGTTAATAACATAAAATAACAAAATAATGCTTTATCCCAGATGAAAATATATGATATGGCTTTTGAATAATAGACCTGAATAATTCTGCTTTAGCAACAGCTCTTTCTTTTAAAGGAATCATTTTGCAGGATGTGGATATACAGAATTTTTTCTCTTACTTTAGAGGTGTTCAGACTTTGTTCCTGGCAGACTGGGGCAGGGAAGACTGATGTGACTGTGGCTGTGTAATGCTGTGTGTGAACTCTTACTAAACCTCGCCAGCCTGGCTTAGATCTGTACACCCCAATCCTAACACACAGAAATGAATAAAACTTGTTTAGTCTGCTTGAGCAACTAGCATTCCTGGGGTCAAATAAAAGTTCTCTGTGAAGCAGATCTAGCAGTTCAACCACTAATTGCCCATCTTTCTTTTGATTTCTACAGTTAACTTTTTTTGTGCCACATCACTGTGTTTAAAAAAAAAAAGAAAAAGTAAAAAAGATAAAAGGAAATTAATAGTTATTAACTAGATTCATAAAAAAAATACTCAGACACTGAAATAACACTGTTTTGTTCCATATCATGGTATCTCTGATACCCAGAAGGAAAAAGATTGTTAAGGAAAAGCCTAAGATCTGCAGGAGCTTCAGCTTTTTTCCTCCTTAGTTATGCAGTGGATATGTCCAAACCCTGAACATCTTAATCTCTTAAAGAGTGATACGGGGTTTTTCCTGTTGTTAAAACCTTGAAGACTTTGATGTTTCTAAATATAAGGGGGAGTAATTGCAAGGCACCTTACTGTGTGTATATTGGTCTTTTAATAAAAATACAGATGGACCATGATAGGAAAACAACTTGCTACAAGAAAAATTCCCCAGGATACCTGATTATTCCCAATATCTACTGCTGTAATTTAGTAAGGAAAACTATACAACAAGCAATGTCTGATGTTAATTTTGCACTTTCTTCCTGAGCCTACTCTTTAAAAATATATGATTGAAAAAATGAAATAATTTTAAAAGCTATTTTACTTACCATTTCTGAGGAAGTTTAAGAATGATAAGGGATTGGGTGATAAGGAAGCTGTTATTAACTTTAATTTTTGTAGTGTCTGAAAAAAGCATTGTATGGCATAATCTTTTTTTAACATTTAAATTTTATTCAGAATTGTTTTGAGTAATACAAGGTGTAATTTTCTGATGACGTTTCATGTTCATCTAATAAGTACTAGAAAATCACTTCAGTATCAAAATATAAATTAAAAAACAAAATTACTAGTAATCTTTCCTTCTGTTTACTCTGTGGCTGAAATTCTGAAGCATGCTGAACTCAAGAAGTCTCTTGAGCATTTGTTACAAAAATAAAAGGGTTGGGTATGTGCGTTACTTAAGAAATCTGAAAAGTTCAGGTTTTAGCATTTTTTTGAGTAAAATAATTTTAATAGAGAAGTTGTTTCAGGGATGTTCCTGCAACTATGTTGTGTTCTGTGTTTCCACTTTAAAACATAACAGCAGAACTTCTTTCTTCTCAGTAACACGGTCTCATCTGCACGAGGCACAGCCTGAGTTAAGATAAACATCTCTGCTTACCATATTTCTGAGCCCTTGGCTTTACCTCATTAGTACTTCCTGCATTTTGCATTCAGTTTAATGTACGCTGCCTTTTGTCATAATAATGATCAACTACCCTTCTGGTTTTCTGTTGTTTTTTAGATTTCTGCGAATCCATCATGTTTGAATTGGTTTTACATCTTAATCTAATTATCTTTACTGTTGCTTGCTGAATTTATTTGAACAAATAGAACTGAACAATTTCTGAAAATTATCAAAAACTAGTGCATTTATGATATTTTTGACCTTTTTATTTTTCCTAAATTTATAGTTTCTTTAACAAAAATGCATATGAAGCATTCATAAATAAATTTAAAGTATAGGTTGAGCTGCTTAAAATTCTGAATTGCCAAAGTACTGTTAGACTTTCAGAATATACTTTGCGGTCAGAAGAGTCCTATCTCCTAGTGAGCTTATTACTGAAGATCTTCTCACTGCAAGTAATTTTCTCTTCAGAGAAAGAGCAAAAAAATCTTTATTTAAGAAAAAAACCTCCTGTTGATGCCCCAAAGTTATCTTTTTAAGTAGTGGATTTTTCAAGAAGCTATAATAGTGTAAACCAATTTAACTTTGGTTCCATTAGATGAAAGTCTTTGGTTCAGCCCAGGTTTTCCTGCTGTGTTATTCTGTGTTCTCTGTTATTCAAGTGATTGTAGATAAATTGTGTTCTATGCTCACAAGTGAGGATTAAGCTGATAGAGAAGTAAGTTCTTTGGGAATTCAGTGTTCATAGTGGAAGTTTTTTTTCCATAATAAAATTATTGGCCACCTCTGAGTGCCTCTTTCAAAGCTCACTAGAAGCGTGTTTCAGCCAACAGCCAGAATGTGAGCATTAAAATATTTCAACTTTTATGGAGTGAATTAATGGATGTTTCCTCATCCCACACCAAAAGAGAGATGATGGTTGGATATTGTTTGAGAAGTTGCTTTCAAGTATTGAGCCTGGCAGGAGATTATTTACAGTGAGAAGCTGGTAGCAATAAATACCCCGATGCATTCCCACTGGTCTTTTTTATTTGTGTTTGTGTGTTTCAACATTGGTTGGCTTTCTTGACACTTCTGAAATGAAAAGAAATTCCGAGGGCAGCATAAATATTGACCTCTCTCAGGATAAAATCCTGTTACGTAAATTGGTTTTCCAGCAGATCCATACAACTCTTATGGTGGATGTCCTGGCATGTGGGTGACTCTCTATCCTCATCTACAGCCACAGTGCCATTGTCCTTCAGCCAGATCTGTTGCTGTAAAGGGGACAGTCAGAAGCTGCTGCTGGTTGGATCGGGGTTGCTAATAAATATTGTATCAGTAGTGTCTGATGGTGCTGTGGTCACAAAGCATGTGCTGGCAGCGTTCCCCATCCTGATGAACATTTGTTTCCTTCAATAAATTTTATCAACCCTGTAAGCTTCTTTAGAAAAAGTCTTCCCAGTCATTTTATTGCTTTGAATTTCTTTTTCTTAAACCTGTATTTTGTCAGGCCATTGTTCCCTATGTGCTTTTCTTGTGAGGGTACTGTACAGTACATATCTGCACAGCTCTAACTCTGCTCTTTGTTCGCTCTTTATTTTCAAGTCCTGATGGAGGTAGGAGTTACAGAGTTAGAAAACCAGCTCTGGTGACTGTTTGGTTTTACCAGAGTTTACAGATTTTCCCATTGGTAAGAGGAAATACACTCCAAAGCTAATTTTATATTTGTTATTTCAGAAATTTGAGCATATAATGCTTAAAGATGGATTGCTTTTGTAGATGTGTTTGTGTACATTAAATTTACCCTGTGTTGGGATCTGGTTGGCTATTGGTGCTACTTACCCAATTCAAGTAACAGTTAATGCTTTTTTCTGTCTGCTTTTTAACTGCTTGCTTATTTGTTTTCCCTGTTCGGTTCTCATGTAGAGTGAGGAAAAAACTCTGTCAGCTGTAAAAATATTTAACTATACTTTGAGAATATGTTTATTTTTTAAACTAATAAATACTGTCACTAGAAAAAAGCCAAGTGGAAGACGATGAGCATGAGTGATATATTGTGGTGGTTAGTCACATTAGTGGGCTTTATTTGTGTAAAGTGAGACCAAAATTTTAAATTATTTAGCTTATGAAGTTTGTAGTTCCTATTAAAAGACTCACTTTATTTCAGTGCCTTGGTTTGGAAACACATTAGCCTGTTAGTGTTATAATAAGATAAATGTATTTAACTGTTTAGTCTAAACTGGGCAAGTTGTAGGATAACATTTATTGCAAGGAGGCTGGAGTTTGTTTCTTTGTTTTGAGCAAAAAAAGAGAAAAGGTCTATGGATTTTGTTGGGGTCCCCTCTTTCCTGTGAAGTTGCTTTGTTTTTACTCTGAATCCCCTGGCTGGGGAGCCATGCAGAGCAGGTTCCGGCAGCCCTGAGACCTTCGACTTGCAGGGTGATGGAGCTGAAGCGAAACTGCTGCTGAGTAACCAAACGACTGCAGCGTACTTGAGGTGTGTGCCTGTGTGCACTGACGTGTTTGTGTATTTGCAGATAAAAATTCTGGACTGGGAGGTGTTGGGGGATTTTTTTTGAGTGCGTAATCAATCTTTGTTTAATCCAAGATCACTGAACTGCTGCCATTCTCTGCTTCAGTTAAGCAGTAGGGATCCTGTACTGGGGAGGGAGATTCCACATCCTCTCTAATGTCTTCCAGGGAGGAATTGACACTCCTCTTGAAGTGAGCCCAAACTGTAATCTGTATTAAACTCTGGATTATGTAATCACCGTATTGGTTTTAAATGCACTGAGTTTTCAATATTTATCTACTACTTGGTAACTTCGAGCAAATTACTAAAACCCTGAATCTGTTGGGTGTCAGGGATTCCCGTCTTCCTGGTCTCCCTCTCCTGCTTTAAAGATTAAGAGAACTGATTCTATATGTAACGTCAGTCTTCACAGGTTTCCTGCAGCTGTTGGCACTTGCTAGTCTCTTAGGGCTCCTGGATTTAATCTCTTAATTTTCAGTTAACCAGTACTGCCTGTATATACGTATATAGCTGTCCTTCAGTACATAATGAAGACTGAGTTACCTGAGTGAGCTGTCTGCTGTGCTTAAATGCCAACAGGCAGAGGTTGATTCAAATCTGGTTTAAAAAAAACCCCAACCAACCAACAAACCAAGAAACCCCAACCCATTAGATGCTAGGAGTAGAAATTCTTAAATCATAGTCATTGTTTGAGGTTACTCCTAGCTAGTTACAACTCACATGTATAAATCCAGAGATGTTATGTAAAGGAAAACTGTATGAGAATTTGCTATTTGAAATGGGAAAATATATTGTTACTTAAATTCTAATGTGAGTTCCACTCCTGAAGTAGAGCCTCATGGATGGTGTGAGGCACTCTACTAAAAAAGAATTGAAACAATCTTTGTACTGAATAATAGTGTCTAGAATTACATTAAAAGGTTACTTCTGTAATCTACATAATTCTTATGTTATATCTAAGAATTCATATTTTTTTGGAAAGAATTAACAAAAGGGATTCATTTAATAAAATAGATTCCTGATGGTGCTGGTAATAGGGAAGTGCTGCTGGTGATTTGCAAGCATCCTCACCACTGGCAGAAATAGATGACTATGTATGTAGTAGGACATGTGAGGAAGAAGGAGTAAGGGAGGAAAAATACTTTTAAGCCATCTGCTTTTTCATTATGTGGTTTTTTATTATTGTTATTTGTTGCATAAAAATGCAGCTCAGAGGTTTATTAACTTGTCTGACTTCCACTGAACGCTTTCAGGTGCCCTTGGTGACAATAGAGCAGCCCCTGTGAGGAAGGAGGACAGCGGCCACAGGGAACAGGAGCTGCCTGTTTTGGGTGACCTGGGATGACAAGCTTGGAGTTGTCTTTTTCCCCTCTAGGAAAACACAGATTTGTGGGTTGCTGATGCTGTGAACTGCAAGTTCTGAAATGCAACTTATCCAAAAGACACTACTAAGTAAACATCAAGACAAGAGCATTGGTGTAAATAACTATTTCTTGGCATAAATGCACTCATTTGAAATTCAATTCAAAGGATGCCCTGGATGTAAAGAGTATTACTAAAATGGTCAGGGAAGTATTATGTAAGTTTTTATGAGACTATATTTATTGAATAAGTATTTATTACCTGCTTTTCACTAGGTATTCCAAGTATTATTGCGATGAAATGATTACAAAAATAAGATGCAGAAAAAGTCATGGCATAAGTGCCTCCGAGGAATCCCTTTATTAGCTCAGGCCAAGTCATCTCATTTTACACGGGATGAATTTGGCTCATAATTGCAAATGAAATTACTGAAGTTTGGAGTGTTTTGTCCAAGGGCAGTAAAGGTGAAAACAAGCTTGGATCACCACACCTGTTCAAGGACTTATCTTGCAGACAGTAAGCAATTGTTGGATTTAATGGGATCTCTTTAGCAGTGAGAACAGTAAGTGCAAACATATGGAACCGATTCCCTTGACAGGCCAAGCCAGGTTTATTTGTATACATAATGAGCTGCGCGTAGGTTTTGAATCGCTTGCATTGTAACTAGTGCTGTGACTTTGCTTTTGCTTCTTCTTTTTTTCTTCTTTTTCTTTCCCCTTTTTTTTCCCCCTCTATTTTTTCTATTCTGAGCCAGATGTGGTCTTAGATAGCTCAATAAAATATGTGTATCAAAATTCTGTGGAACATATTTGGATTACTCCTTGTTGATCGCTTACAGCTCAACAGCCCTGCAAACAGGCCCAAGGTTCAGTATTACACATTACACAGTAGTTTATAAATACTGCATAGTTTAGGAAGATACATTAAAGAACCAGAATTATTTCTTTTCAAATTAATTCAAATTAATTACAGAAGTGTTCTTTTCCTCTTACAGGATGGCGTAGTCTGATATTTTCATTCATGACAAGAGCCATTCCTAGAGAGTCAAATATTTTTGATACAAAAGAACCTTTGACCTTTCTCAAAAATCAGTCATTATGGAGACAGAGTAGGTGTTGTGAAAGAGATTTTAAGAGGTACTTTTTTCTTTTTTTTTTTAATAGGACAGAGTAACAATCAAGAAACCAGAATATTTTTAAGGAATAATAGATTTCTTCATTCCGAGTATCTGAGATTATAAATAACCTCAGAGATATCTTTATATTTTTGATTTCCTGAACTGAAAATCTGATTTGGTGGTGAAAATGAAACACAGTTGTGTGTTTTCCCCCTAAGTTCCTTTTTCCACTTGCACTTTTCAAGAATTTGCAAAGCCTTAAACAGTTTGAAGACATGAAGTCACGTTTAGGGGGTGATTCAATCCAGTACTAAGTCAGAGCTCCTGCCAGTTCTCTGTTCATAAAACCCTTTCAGACTTTGCAGCACCTTTGCTGAAGACATCATATCCTCTGCCTGTCTTACTTTGAAGAGTGCTGTGCTAGGAAGTTTGCTACTCTTGTAGAGAGGATTTCAACTAAATTCATACTTAATGAAGCTTTTTAGATACTGGCATTGGCAGAAGTGATACTAACACTGAGCTTAATATTAACCTGTGCTTGGGCTGGCATTGCAGGCAGGGATCTGCATTTGGCCTCCATGCCAGAAAGGCTTGTCATCTGTAGGCTGGAGAATGCCAGCAGGCTATCTAGGCAGATACACTCTGGTTTTAAAGTGGCCATTTGATTTGAAAGCCTTCAGAGTTCCTGAGTACAGAGTGGTTTCAGAATAATGCAGGGTTTCAGCTGACACATGTCAGTGTGAGGGAGAGGTGAATCCCATCGTTAGGGAAACCTCTCGGGAAATGTGCTGCTTTCCCACGGTAACTTCACTAGGTCACTCAGGAAACACCCTCTTTGTTTTCTGTTCTCAAAGTGATTGAAAGTTAAAGCAAATTATTTTGCTTTTAATTTTTAATGTACTTATTTTAATTTTTCCCCCTCTCACAGTGCTCTTGGATTTCACGTTGATTATACCATTTTCATTTCAGTCTTCGACTAGTCTGAAGTGTCCTCTGGAACTTCTGCAACTTCCAGTAACAAATCTTAGACTGATCAGGGTCTCCTCTGCCAGGCTGTCATAGAATCCTGAAATGTGGTGAGTTGGAAGGAACCCACCAGGATCATCCAGTCCGACTCCTGTCCCTGCACAGGACAAGCCCAACATTCACACCATGTCCCTGAGGGCCTTGGCCAAATGCTGCTGGAATCTTGTCAGGCTTGGTGCCATGAGCACCTCCCTGGGGAGCCTGTTCCAGTGCTCCACCACCCTCTGCCTCAAGAACCTTTTCCTCATGGCCACCTAAAAACTTGCTCTGGCACATCTTCCTGCCATTTCCTCTGCTCCTGGCATTGGTGGCCAGAGAGAAGAGATCAGCGCCTGCCCCTCCTCTTCCCCTTGAGAGGAAGCGGGCTTCCTGCCTATTAATTTGTTGCTGCCATGAACCTGCATTTTAAGAACAAAAAGGAGGCTTTCCATGTAGAGTAAATTCAATTTTGCACTGCTGGAATGGCAGTGTAGGGCTTCAGTGAAAGAATTTGACGAGATGAAACACTGCTGGCTGAGGTGCAGATTCATTAGGTGAACTACCCTGAGTCTTACACAGAATAACCTTTTTAATGCAGTCTTGGCAATGCTGTTCTTTGGGAGCTGTTTCTTTATTTTTATTGCATTGAACTAATGTTGTCTAGTAAGCATTTCTTAAGGATTTTAAGCACAGTAAATTGCTTTCCTGGCCATGAGAGCAGTATTTATAGCTACTGTTACTGAGACCTCTGTCATAATTTCTTGAAACACAGAAATTCTGCTGCCATTATTTAGCTGCAAAAAAAAATCCTGGAGGTAAAGATGAGTACAGTGTTACTTTCACTGTGGGTTTTCTGGAGAGGCCACATACTAAACTATTGTATTATTTATGTTCTTCTTAGAATTTGTGAAACAAGTGCAGAGGTGGATTTGACTTGTTGGATTGACTCTCTCTTGTTTGATTGTTGGATTTGACTCTCTCCTTAGCTTCCGTAAATGGAGTGCTTCATGGCTCTGAAACAAAATCACAAATCACTTTTAATATATTCTTCTTCTAAAAGTTAAAATTCTGGGAGGTTATATGTGTATAAAATAATAGTTGAAAAATCAAGCACGCATCCACCTTTGAGATTGTATAATTCACATTAGTGTCCATCTTTATACTGTTGGGTCACCTGCTTCAGGTGGTCAGAAAGAGCTCGGAATGTCCTGGGTCTGTACGGTGGTTTTGGCGTGGATGGTCAGAGGTGATTTTTAGTACTAGGACAGGAAAATACTTCTTAATCCTGTTGGAAGCTGTTGAACTTCAAGTTTGGCAGTAGGAGCATAAATGAGTTGTAGATTGGAGACGTGATGGAAAAGCACACAGAGGTGGGAATTCCTTTGTGAACAGTTAGTCGAGATAAGGGTTTCTGACAACTGTGCCTTTAGGTGGAGAGTGTTGGACAAAAGTGTGAAAACTAATACCTGGTAACACAGGAGAGGACACAGAAAAGGAATAGGGTGTCTGCTGTACTTCAAACAGTGGAAATGCATCAGTAACGTTTATTTAATTTTCTACCATCCATTGAGACATCACAGATTAATCTAAATCTATTGGGTTTGGGGTTAACAAGAGGAAAATGTTTGTAGAAGCATCATTTGTCTCAAAGGTTCCTGCGTATTCTCGAGCTGTTGATTGAATGTTTGTGAAAAAAAAAATTGGAGTGAGTTACCTGTAATAAATACAGTGATGTAATTTACTAGGAATTTTAAAAGTGTTGCTCAGTGTTAAAATTGAAAAGATGAGTTTGAACAGGCGTGGACTTGATTAAAACAGTTGGATCATCTTTCAGAGTTAGCAGATATTGCCCATGTGTAGGTGGACTCTTTAAAATGTAAATCAGGATAAAATGAGCTGTTAAAAGCATACTGTGAGTAGGTTTTGTTGGATTTGTTTGTGATCAAATAATGCAGGCTGGGATTTGTGAAACATAAGAAGCAAAATTCCTTCTTTTATGGATAGTTTTTGATAAGCAACCAAAAAAAGTAATATCTACTCTAAACCTCCCCCTCCTATAGCGTTTAATATTGCACACCTGTAGTTCAGTCGTAGTTGTAATCCAGCACAGGTATCCATATGGATAGCAAATCTTTTTTTAAAGGCTGAGAGGGAACAAAAACAGTTTTCCATTCCGTTTATCCTTATGAAAAGTCAAGTATTGTGCTTGATGATCCTGCAGTTAGGAAAATGAATTGCAACCAGATGGGGCTTGAATTTTATAGTAAAGCAGTTTAATTATCTGTCTTTCCTCCTGTCTTTATGGACTCGAAATGGGAGAGTTTTAAGGTATGGCATTAAGTATTTTATTAGACTGACTGTCATTATTAGTGGCATTACGTGTCAGTTGGTACCTTTAAATCAAATTTGCTGGTTTCACAGTAGTTGTGCTTAGAAGAGGGGAATGAGGTAAAACTAAGAATAAAACCTACTGCTTTTAGTAGTTTTAGAAACAGGATCGTTGGTTGGGTAAGAAGTAGTAAGGTGTAGTAAGCCTGACATTTAAGTACTCTTGAAAATCCTCTCCGTGTTGTGCTGAGCAATAAACCAAGTCTCTTTGCTGTAGAATTAACAATTACAAGGAGACCTGGGTTTTCTGAAGAGCAGTGTAGTTTGTCTGCTAATACATCAAACAATGGGACTTGATTACTTTACATTGAGTTGACACAGCTATGCCTTTCAGTGCTTTGTCTTAGAGGAAATACACAGTTGTTATTAAAGGTTTTGTAGTGCTCTTACTTGAGCAGCTGAGAATGAATTCTAATTTGTTTGTCATTACAAACATTCTGTTTTCTCATGGAAAATAGTCCTGTTTCTTTGGCTGTCAGAAGTTAATGGTCACCTGTGTTGCTGTTTCTATTTACAAACCTCTATTTACAGATACTCTTTATTTATTTTTTTTAAAAATACATTTTATTAGAATAGTTGTAGCATTTCAAAGACTTTCTTGCTAAAATCAGATCCTTCTTCTGCACTGCTGTACAATGTTAGTTGCATTATTTTAGATTTCCTTTGCTTCTTCTGACACAAGTTAACTTATCAAAGTTTATATCTTCCACAGTGTGTTTGGAAATAATTGTATATGTTGAACAAATACCATAATTGCATTGTGTAGTAGGTTTTTGATAAAACTCCACATGAAACAATTGAGGAATAAGTTAAAGTTGGAATATTAATAGCGTCCAGACAAAGCAGTTGCCTGTGAATTGCAATTGAATGGAAATGGTGTCTGAATTCCATGAACTGTTTTGAGAAATTAACCTAAAAATCTCTTCAAGCCTATAATAATAATTTAATAATAATGTTAAAGTACAGTATAATTATTTCATTTTTATTTAAATTCAGCGTTGCAGGTGTTGCTTTGTGCACAAGATTAATTGCTGCATAGTAATGATTTTTCTCTGGCTTTTCGTGTTTCCTGATAAAGAGCATTTTCAGAGGTGCAGCACCAAGTTCTCTGCTCTTGGGTCACATCCACTTTGAGACTGGATGGTGTTACTATTTGTTGTGGATGGGCTGAGTGGAAATGGGGAGGTGACTGGCACACCCACCATGTCCACAGGAGTACCTTTTTTTTTTTGTGGGGGAGAGGGAGTTCTTTAACTTCTGCTTCACCTCATACTTTCATATGTCACAGTTTCAGAACTGTTAATGTCTCCCTGACAAAATAATCAATTAACACATGAGTATTTGCATTTTCTATTTAAAAAAAAATGAATATGAATTTTGAACAGATATGAAAATATGAAATGCCTCTTTAGTTTGCAGGGAAGACTGTGGAGGTATTGGAAACTGTGTTTCCTACCAGAGGTGGTTTGGGTACAATTCTATCTGGGATATAGAAGACAGAAGATAAAACAGTTCATGAGCTGTGCAAAATGTAGTCATTCTTCTGGCTTTGTGCTTCTGTGCACAAAATGCTTCCTTTTCATGTCTGCAGCAGAACCTCTTGAGGAGTTAGTTGTCAGGTCACCTTTCCTGTTTGCTGCTACCTGTTCTGGGGTCCAGAGTTTGAACTCACGGCAAAAGCAACTTGTGTTCCCTTCCAGAGATCTTAGCGGAGATGTGAGCTCCACAGTGCTTGATGATCAAAGTTCATCCGCTTCTCTCAGGCAGTGGCTGACAGTTTTAGGGAATATGTATTTGGATCAGTCAAGGTTGAGTTTCTTCTCTAGTGAGCCCCAGAATTTAAGTGATTAATTTCTCAAGTAGCAGAGACTGTACAGTGTAGCATCCTTTGCAGTTCTGGTTCTGTATGTAATTATTGGTTTAAATGGTTCGTCCTCAAAAGCTTGAAACTTCATAAGAAATACAACATCTGTGAAATTCCCTTGTTAATAGCACAGTACTAATGAACCTTCTGAAGCTGTGGGCTTTGCCATTTTGAGGTGTCCTTTGCCAATTCCATCAGCTTCTACAGATTCTGAGCTTAACTGATGAGATTTTAATATGTACATCAAACTAATTTGCCTCAACTGTCATGTAGGACTGATGAAAATAATTTCTAATATTTTAGCTATCATACTGTATCTTCTTCTTCAGGGTAAAGCTGTAGCAGGCAGTTTTTCAGTCTGAGCATGATTCCTTCCAGTAAACTAGTCTTCTGTAACCTCACTTCCACCTTTTTTTGTTTGTCCTTATAGAGAATGACAAAGGAGATGCTTGGAGTGCCGTACAAACCATATCAGACCCTGAAGGCATTCATTTATTCATTCATGATTTACGGGCTTGGAAACAAAGGTCTTATCTTTCTCCAGAAGTAAAAGAAAACAAAATGAACAGAAGTGCCAGAAAATAAACAGTAGCATGTTTCTGGTTTTAAATTGAGTTCCAAATCAAGAAAACAAAACATTGAACACTAATCCATTAAACGGAGTTTCACCCATTTTTAGATTCCTTATTTATTATACTTCTGTTATTATTTTTAGGCTCTTACTATTCCTCATTTATTGTGCTTCATGAAACAGCTGAAAAAAAAATGGTTTTCTGTATGTGGATTTTGTGATTAAGCTCTTTTAACCTATTTTTTCTTTTGCTTCCAAAACTTTACAATTACTTTTTATAGGAAAGAGACTTTTCTTAACTCTTGTTGGTTTGGTTACGCTTATTTTGTGTTATAAATATGCCAACCTTTCCAGTCCTTTTTGTACTTGTTTTTCTTTAGGCAGTGCTTAAAAAAGTAAAAATGTTATTGTTTGAAGTGTTTCAGCTTGGAAGAGTTATTTCTGGCAGAGAATGGGCCTTCTCTCAGCCAGGCTGCATCTGCTGTTTTGTAACCGTTTCCTGTTGGGAGGCCTGATCCATGAGCTCTTTCCTCCCCGGGGTTCTTAGGGAATGAGGGTGAATGAGGATTATTGCCAGAATCTGCATGACAGGTAATTTGGAGTAAATGAATTAAGTTGTTTATAAGTAGAACTTCCACCTCACATTAAGAGTCACCCTCCTGCAAACTTGAACTTGAGCTACCAGCCAGGTGAGTGACCCTGTCACCGGGGAAATGGGGCGAGTTCTGCTTTCCCAGTTCTGGTAGCTCCACAGATTTAGAAAACTTGGTTGCAGCACAAGGTGTAGTTCACTTGAGCTGTTGAATTTGTAGTATTTATGTGTATACAATTTAGGTATTGAAAAGTTTTAATAGGCTTTGGTAATCTGGCGCAGGGTGTAGAAGTGTGTACGTGGGAGCTGCACCGGTGGGTTGGAACCAGTTTTAATTCTCAGTTTTAAGTGGCTGAGGACAGTGACCTCTGGCAAAACTGCGTGGACATATATCCACAGCAACAGTGAGAAATAGGAGTTATTGGTTGTTTGTTTGTTTTCAAAGCAGCTAGAATAGAAAAACAACTTTCAAATGAAATTATCATACTACTTTTAGAATTTTCAAATTGCTTTGCACAGCTATATTACATTCAGTATTGAACACTACTTCCATAATGACTTCTTTTTTTTATGGATCTTACAGATCTTTTTCTCTTCCAAGTGAGACTTGCCTTTCTTCTGCAGTAACATGTGTTTTTAATATAATGAAGAATAAAGTTGAACACTTCTTCAGAGCTATATTCTATTACAAATACTGTAAGAAATTTTCTGCTGTTCCTTAAGAAAAAAAGTTTCTTTCATTTTATAGAAAAATTCCTCTGAAAACTTAATTTAATCAAATCCTGAAAGCTTTATCTAACAGTCATGATATTCAGTCATTTTCTATTTGAGCTGTTTTTATTGGTTATTCTTTTAGGATTTAGGCAATGGTTATTACTCGTTATGGGAGGTTTTTTCCATAACCTACAAAAATTATACTATGTTTAATGTACTTTTACTACAATTCAGAGGAAATAAATCTCTTACAAGACTTTTTTTTTTTTTTTTTCTTCTTAAATTCAGAATAATTGGCTGTGGTAGTAGTTGTTTTTTTAATGATTTCTAACAAGGTAATATATTGAACAATAACATCTATAAAAGGTTGCAGTAGCCTTCTGAGACGGTGTACATCTGTAAGGTAAGCATTTTGTGTGAAGGGGAATACACTGGGGACAGCGGTGTTGTACATCATTCTAGGCATGAAAAAGCTGTTAAATACATTGAATGAATGGGAAATGCTGCGCTCTTGGTGCTCTCCTGTTCTGCAGGCTGGCGTGTAGGCAGGGCAGGCTCTTCTCGTGCTGTTTTCAAGAGGCCATTTGCTGTTTTTTGTCAAAAAGAAAAGTCTCCCTCCCTCCCTCCTTCATTTTTTCTTTCCCCTCTCCTTTTTCCCCCTCTCCTTTTTTCCCCTCTCCTTTTTCCCCCTCTCCTTTTTTCCCCTCTCCTTTTTTTTTTTTTTTTTAAAAGCAAAACCTCTCCAGGCCCTGTGAATTATTAAGATCTGTTAGCACAGTTGCTCTTTCTTTGGGAAATTGGCTGTCAGAAGTAGCAAGAGAGCTCTTAGGAGTCTCTTTGCTTTTGATTAAGTGGAACAGTTGGATTGGTAACAGATTCCAGATTTTATATGACAGTTACTCATTTCTACACAACCTGTGCAATTAGAACAAATTCTCTGAAATAGGCACGAGTAGCTACATGCACATGCAAATGTAATTGTAAGGATTTGCCCTAATCACAGGCATTGTGTGTATATATGCACAAACACAAAATGTGCCATACTGTAGATTACCATAGTGTTCTCTTTGCATTTCTTTGAGCACAAAATGTTTAAAAATTTAAATGGAGATGGATTGCGTACTGCTGGTTTTATTAGTAAGTAGAATCTACACTGATAGGATAAATATTGTGTCACTCAGTGTAACATAATTTGTGTTTGCCACCTATTAATAAAGTTATAGTACAAATTCTTTAAAATTCTGGTTGGTTTTGGAAATAATCTTTAGAAGAATAAAAAATACACAGTTTTCCTTCTTCCTAGAACCAGGAGGAGTGGCAGTGTGTAATATTTTTGGTTCAATCTGTCTGTTTTCTTTATCATCTCTCAGGAAAAGAGGATTTCTCCTTAACAAGTCCATCTTGTCCATCAGTTCCGGACAAATGGCTGCACTTGATTTTCTGTTGAGCCCATTTGCAGTGTAGCGTGCTGTGGTACATTCGTGTCTGTGAAGGTAATGAATATGTATTTAGAGGGAAAGCTTTTTTTTTTTTTATATGAATGTTTTGAAGTTTACCTCTTCTTGAAACAGGTTTTCAGCTCTGAGGATTAGCTTGCTGAACTGTTAGCATATATTAGCATATATAACTTTCTGTATGGTTCAGAGAGATTTGTGTCTTGCAGTAGCATCATATGAAATATGTTTGCATGTTTTAAAAGGAATATTTTGTTCTTACTGGACAATTATGGCCTGAGCCAGTTTAAAAAGCTGGAAGGACCATGGAGTGAGCCTTCTAAAGTGGCAACAGGATTTAGAGAACTTGGATTTTTCTGCTTTCATTGCTGTTTTCTGAACTCTACTTGGACAAACTTACACCTGCTATTTGAATATTTTTGATCTCTGTAGCGGAGAACTGTCTGACCTGCTTTGCTCCAAGAGAAACAGTTAATAGTTCAAAGTCCAGTTGGCATTCTAGGTTAGCAATGCTGTTTCTCAATAGTTAATACTAGATTTGATGCAGAATGTAGCCCCTGAGATGGAATAATGTCATTCAGTGACCATTACAGCCTGGAGCCACAAAGCAGTTTTATAGAAAATAACCTGGGGTCTTGATGAGCGAGAAGTTGAATATGAGTCGGTAGTAATGCCCTTATGGATAACTTCCTACTGCTCTGGGAATTGACTATTCCTTCCTAATAGGCACTGGTGAGTCTGCATCTGGGGTACTGGGTTCCATTTTGAGCTTCTCAGATGGGCAGACTGGGCTGAGTCCATTGGAAGCTGTCGGGAGCACGTGCTGTGGGGGGAGGCTGTGGGGGCTGTGATCTCTACAGACAGAAGCAGAGAAGGTGGTAGGAGGACCTGGTCGCTGTTTCTGGCTGGGACCTGATCACTGTTGGTTTCTGGCTAGCTGCTGGGTGGCTCTGTAGAGGAGGAAGCAGAGTCTTTCTCTGTATATGGCTGAGAAAAATGAAAGGCAATAGAAAAAAGTTACCACAACTGGGTGGAAATTTCAATTAGAGATCAGAAATTTTTTTCCCAACAAGGAGGTTAAAACACTGGAACAAGTTGTACAGAGAGGTGGTGGAATCTTCATCATTGGAGATACCAATCTTGGAGCAACATTCCCTAGCTCACAAACCCCAAGAGCTTTTCAGTCTAAATTGGTCTGTGATTCCTTTGTTTAAAGTATTTTTGGAAGACAGCAAGAAGCCAGACTTGCATGGCCCAGAATAGATGTAGACTCAGGCCTTGTCTGCAAGAAGCTGCCTGTTTTCTATATTTAATACAAGGTTGATAATAAGAAATTGGATGTCATGAGCACAATATTATGAACAGAATTTCTCTTCTTAGTCCTCTCTGTGCCACACAGGTTCTGCTTTGTGAAAATTTCCTCCTTTCACTCATATTCTTTTCTGAGGTAGAAATATTTTTTTCTATAGTATTTCAGTCTTAAAGAAATTAAAGTTCTCTGAACTCAAACATCCAGTTTGCTATTTAGAGCAGTTCGAACATTCATCGGTGGTGATGCATTGTGCTCTGAGCCCTTTTTATAACCTGCAAAGCCTTGAGTTCCCATTCTGTAATACAGCCTTAAAAGCAGAATACAGCATTTACCATCTCTCTGTCCTTTCACACTTGTTTTCTTCCTTTTTAATGGGCCAAAGTTGCTTTGTGTTTAAATTTAGAATCACAATTTCCTGAAATATAGCAGTCAGGGGGATTGGACTAGATGATCTTTTGAGGTCCCTTCCAATCCCTAATACTCTGTGATTCTGTGAACACTCAAGATGATGTACATGGAACAAAAAGAGTATTTTATGCCGAGTTGTACTAAAGAAAACTAAATTAAAAGACTCGGGGCAGAGACAAACCTCTAACCAAATGTGTGAGCCAGTCCTAGGCTGTCTTACGGATTTTACGTGGTTCTCTGCCTGACAGGGATGTGTGTGCTTTGTTAGATCTTTTTTTTTCTCCATGAGACTGTATGCTGTAGCTGTTTTTAACTACCTGCTACCTTCCTTTTCTGTATTGTGATTTGAACATCAGAATATTCCGTGACTTTCTGTGGAAGTCTTTGAATAAGGAAGATATTTATTTGAGGGGCACTATATTCTTAATGAAGGTGTGCAGTTTTGGCAGTGATGAGGAGTTGGCCTGTGTGAGATCCTGGGTGCCTACACGCTGAGTAATCCATTCTCCACCTAGAAATTACCTTTTAGAAAATCAGAGGAAATTGGTAAGAGGGAGCGATTAATTTGAGATATAATCAAGCTATTTTTTTAGCATGTTATCTGCTTCCTCTTTTAGGAAAATATTTCCTCCAAACTATCATCATATAAAGGTCCATCGTGTGATTTTATACTCTGAAACCAAAGCCTGCTGTTGGGGAAGTTGCTAATTAGTCAGAAATGGGATTTAGCCTCTTTTATCTTGAAAGGCCAGTTCATCCTGTCATATCTGAGTTGAGTCATGAAAGCACAAGTGTAGTGTCTTTTTAATACAAAAAGTCAAGTCCTGGCTTTGTTGTGTTGAACAACATTTTCACCAATTTCTATGGGCCAGAGCTTGTTTTTCCTAGTTTTCAGACAGATTATTGAGTATCTGAGGACAATTGGTTTGCCAGCTACAGTATGATTACTTGGCACACATATTTCTGATGAAAAGTTCTTGAAATTGATAAGGAGAGGGGCTGGGTCTGTGTAATAACAGCCTGGTAGTTTAAGTAAAGCAAGATTAAATAAAACCACTTTTATATATTAAATAAAACTGGATCTACAGCTGCCAAACCAGAAAGGTTTTTTGAAAGGCTACACAATAGCTGCACCAGGGAAGGTGAAAGGTTTCCTGTGAAGTAACATTGCAGTTGCACAAGCAAGAGTACTGATTAGTGACTTGTGTGTTTATTTTAGAGAAGCGGGAGAAACGATTGGAGAAGCTGGGTCAGGAAAACTGGAGCCGTGGTCAAAATAAACATTGGAATGGGGTGTAAGAAAAGCTCAGAAACTGTTTGGGTTATTCCTTGTGTAGAAGGAAACTCAGAGATGTGAGCAGAATTGCTATTTCTTGCTGTTTGATTTCAGTGCTGTTCAAGGAACTGGAAAGAATCTAAGGATGGAGCCTTAATCTCTTTTTCAGTGATTACAG
Source organism: Antrostomus carolinensis (assembly GCF_000700745.2). Classification (NCBI taxonomy): domain Eukaryota; kingdom Metazoa; phylum Chordata; class Aves; order Caprimulgiformes; family Caprimulgidae; genus Antrostomus; species Antrostomus carolinensis. Next base: position 31,655 of record NW_010300348.1, on the reverse strand, counting down.
TCTCTGAAGGTGGTGTGCCTGGGATTCATTCTGTGCGAGTAAAGTTGGATTCAAGTTTGGATCCATATTGCTGTGATAAATAGATAAAATAGCTCGGGAAAGCTTGCGGTACAGTCTGCGGTTACTTGTATATCCTCTTGTGCCTTGGAGGAGGTTGGAATGGTTTGTTGGGTAAAGCACAAGATTTAAAACTGAAGAAAAGTTGGATTTTCTTGTTAGCCAGCTTCCAGTAGGAGATATGATGTGTCTTGTTTTTCCTTGCAACTAAAAAAGAATACAAAAAGACAAGGTAGCCCCTCCCTTACAGGAGGGCTGTGTTTCAAATCTTTTCTGTCCTTCTAAAGCTCTTTGAAGGACTGTATATTTGAAAAGATAATTGTTAATAACATGCATGTAAACTATTTTTTAAAAGATAAAAGATCATTGTACTTTATATAGTTGTAATGCATTTTACTTCAAATTAGATTGCTTTATAATTAGGTAAAGGTAACAAAATTAAAAAAAAAAAAGATATACTTTACTGATGTGACCCATGGAACAGCTCCAAACAGTTCTGAAACCTCCAGAATTATTATATCCTGATTTTTTTCCCCAAATTTTTTTAATACCTTTTTTTAAAAAAATACTTTTATTAATGTGTTGATTATCTTCCAAAAACCACTTACAGGTCATACTGTGAACAGTGTTTAAAGTGGAGTTTCCATTCCAAAAAGCACAGAACACAGTAAGCACAGATAATGTTTGTTAAGGGGCTCAGACCACTTCTCTTTCTACCTCTGTTTCAGCTTACCTTGCCAATTTTGTTTCCTGCAATCAGTTTTTCATTACAGCTGTGCTGTCACATTGTGGAACTCCACTGAAACACAGTAAAATGTGAGCGATGTGCCTGGTTTTTTGGAACTGAAGGTAGGGCAAAGCCAAAAATTAAAGTTTGGGTGATTATGTCTCTCAGTGTCACACAAGAATTTTGAAGGCACACAGTGACATGAGATAGCGATGGTGATTTACTGTTTGCTTGTCTATCCCTTTTCTGTAGGTGAGCTTGGGATGAGACACGTAGGGAATGTTTCTTCTCTAGATTGAGACACTTGTTGCACTTGTTTTATGACCCATGGGTAGTGTCTGTGCCGTGTCTCCTTTTGATTACAGGAAAGGCTGTAAACAATTTCATGAGTTCAGATAAGGAGTTGAAAACACAAAGGAAATACTGTGGCAAAACCACAAAAGATTACATGAATAACCTATAAATTTGAACTAATTTGAATAGCAGGTGCCTATGGAAATGATAGATTTGAATTGCAGTGCCAGTGAAAGGGTAAAGATAGAAACACTGGAGCTGTTATTGTCTTCCTCTAATTTAACATCACCTGAAACTCACTTAAAACTCTTTGATTAACGGTGTCTGGTTGTAGAGCCGCTGCAAGAGTTAAGCATTATTTTGGTGTGTTTGTAGATGGAATTGTTGTGTGTTTGCCTGACAACCACCAAAATTAATTTTAATCCTTAAATTATTGTTTAGATGGAAGGATAAGAAATTTCTAAGTCATTATGGACTTCAAGAGTTAAGTTTACCTGGAATTTATGAAATGCTTCTGAGCTTATAGGTCTTGCACTTTGTTTAGTGGTGCAGGTGTAGGTTAAATGACAATTTCAGACATCTTTCAGATATTACTAATAATGCAATTATTCCTATAGCAAAATGCAAGGAAGCCACAATTAAATAAAAAAAATCAGTTTTTGCTCTCCAGGAAAGAGAGTATACAGCCTCTAATGGCTGTCAACTCTTCTAAGCCTTTGGGTGTGTGGAGTGGTTCTGAATGATCTTTAATATCAAAATCAGCTTAGCCCTTGGGATGGAAAACTGTCGCAGAAGGAGAATAAATAATTAGAAATTATGTTTTGTTTTTCAGCAAATAAGACATTGATAAGGAAAAATACAAAGACTAACCTAATAAAACATTTAAGATCTTTTTCCTCATTAGATGAGATAAATTTGAACAGCTGCAATAAGTAAGTGCTACCTACCAAGTTGATACTGTATTAAGTTAAAAAATTAAAGAGACAAATTTGTAGTGTTCATAAATGGTCATGCTTGCATGCATGCTGGAAGTGGTACACTGCTCCTTCATTTTAAGCAATTAGTATTCTCTTAAGGTTCAGAAAAAAAAAGCTTGGTTAAAGAGGTGAAACCAAGATGTAGAATATAGTTAAGTTTTTAAAATATCACTGAGAGGAACTGGAATGCTAACAGTTCTGGGGTGGAATATGGGAATGATAAAAACACAAAGTTGTAGTGTTTGTAAGTTTTTTATTTGCTCACACTTGTGAAGCAAAATCTCTGTTTCTGTCTGCCTTCTAGGTATGTTTCCCCATTTTTTGTATTGTTAGTAGTGAGAGAAACATTATTTTCTCAGTGTGTTCTTTCTTTAAACTACAAATCAGTGGAAATGAATCCCAGTTAGTGGCTACTTCTGAAGGAAACACTTCTAGGATGGATGGCTTTTGTGTGTGCTTAATATGTTGATACTACTTGTTGAATAGACTTCCTCACACTGAGTGCTCTCTGAGTAATGGAAGATGAGAGGGTAAAGGAATTAAATCCCCATTTATTCAGTGGCTTATTGTTTCTCTGTTTCATCCCTGAAAACATCTAAAAGATTAATTAATAGGTGACAAACATCTCAGCTTCAGATATCCATCTGAAATACATTATGGATCTTATAGCTCATAATAAATCATTACATTAGCAGTAAAAAGACAGGAAATAATGCAAAAATGACAGAAATCCCCAAATCCCTAGGCTAGTATTAATAAAGGGACAAAGAATTGTTCCAAAGGTGTGATATTCCTTTAGCAATGCGGGGAGTTTAGCTCTTAATCACTGTCATGGAAGCAGCCTCTGCACAATGGGCCGTTATTTTCCAGGAGGAAGAGAGAACAAACAAGCAAGGGGGGGAAACTGCCTTGTTGCTTAATTTTGTCCTTCTCCAAACAGTAGAAATATGAAGTTTATTCTTACAAAGCACTACAAAATGTCATAGCAGAAAATGCCCTTTTTAGGCCTCTCTGGATGCTGTGAGGAAGTTATTTACACATTGCAGCTTTTTGCCACCAAAACAGGATTACAGTATTTTAGATGTTTGTACAGTTGTTTTTAAGCCCTTGAGGTTATACAGGAACACAACATTGTATTTGTAATTACTATTTGTCTTAAAAGTGCAGCTTGTTTAGATGTTTTAGACCAGGTCACGTTGTTTACAGCAAGTGAACCTTAATGTACAATCATGTATATCGCAGAAATACTGTTTAAACAATAATTAATCGTGTTATTATCATGTAATTATTAATCATTAATCTATTTCCAGAAGATTATTTCCACTTAGGTTTATATTCCAAATGGTATTGGAAATCTTAGGTGCTGTTGCCTCTAGAAAGAGATGTTTCCAGCTATGTTTCCAGGATCATCTTAATTTGAATCTGATCTGCTTCCACAAGAAACAGCTAATTCCTTCCCCCTTGCCTCCAGACCTGCTTTTCTGCCCTCATCTTTGCATTGTTAGTGATTGCAAGTCACACAAGGTCTATGTGCTTGCAAATTCTGATAGAAGCTGAAAAATAGTTCGAGGAAAAAGTGGGGATGACAGAATGGAAGAGAAATAAGGGGAGGAAAAATTGATAGAGAGGGGTCAGGCTGTAGAAGCCGGAGAGCAGATGTCACAGGCAGTGGCAGAATACATACTCAGCCTGTGTTGTGACGTGGATATTAAGCTGTAAAGTTGTAGACCTTGAAATACCCTGAGGGCCTTCAGTGTAGCAGCCTCTAAACTAAGAAGAATGAATCCTCAGATGCTTTTAATACAAAGTTCAGACAAAAACTCTTCACTGTGGTTTCCCTAATGTTTTGCCCAAAATGTGTTTCGGTACCTGAACTGCTGTCGGATCAAAGTTTTCTGTGAAAACCATCTGGGAGTTGTTAAAAATATATAAGGTGAAATTCTGAAAAAAAATACTGGTGTTTAAGTGTAAGCAGGGGTGTAAGCTGTCATATGTGACACTTGGGGTAAATCTATGTGACCTTCTTTAGGTACGGGTGCTGTACCTGTGTTTCCGGAGAGCTGGGTTCTGTGTAGCTGTACTGAGCCTGGCTGGTGAGGGTGGCTGAGCTCTTGTCTTAGGTGTTGAGTATAAGTGTGACTTGGTCACATTTCCTTCTGTGAGAAGCTTATGCATGTCTCTGAAATGTTCAGTCGTAATTTTAGTGGACCTGCACGCAGATTACATCAATAGCAAATGATAGACCACATCTCTAACCAGGTCTGTAATGCTACCTGCGCGGGCTGGGTGACACGCACACAGCGTCATCAGATTGCATGTGTGCACATAAATACGCAGATGACTGGAGGGCTGGAGCTCCGAGGGCTGGAGCACCTCTCCTGTGAGGACAGGCTGAAAGAGTTGGGGCTGTCAAGCCTGGAGGAGAGAAGGCTCCGGGGAGATTTATAGCAGCCTTCCAATATCTGAAGTGGCTACAAGAAAGCTGGGGAAGGACTTTTCATAAGGGCAGTTAATGACAAAACAAGGGGAAATGGGTTTAAGCTGAAAGAGGGGAGGTTTAGATGAGATATTGGGAAGAAGTTCTTCACTGTGAGGGTGGTCAGACACTGGAACAGGTTGCCCAAGGAAGCTGTGGCTGCTCCTCCCTGGAAGTGTTCTCGGCCAGGCTGGATGAGGCTTTGAGCAACCTGGTCTAGTGGAAGGTGTCCCTGCTGCTGGCAGGGGGGTTGGAACTGGATGAGCTTTAAGGTCCCTTCCAACCCAAACCATTCTGTGATTCTATGACTTCTGCTCACTAGGAATTATTTTCTTGCTCCTGATCCAGAAGCTGTCTATAGTTGCTTTTTTTTTTTTCCTCTGGAAGAGAGCCAGAACATGAATGGCAGACATCAGAGCCTGTGGTTGTACTGTTGAACACTGGCTTTCTGTCCAGTTTGTTGGGTAGTACAGCTAGAGTGGAGCTAGATTTAGGACGTGTCTGAAATTCGTGTAAAGAATTTAGTGCAGTACCTGTAAATCACTTTGCCTGATGATAGGGCAAGTTCTAGGGTATTTTCATAAAGAGAGTAACTATTTTCCTTTCTCTGACATAAGCAGATTTTAGAAAATTAGGAAGGGAAGGAGACCTAAATCTTCTAAAATTTTTTTTAAGGTTGATTTTAATTTTCATTCCATCCAAAGTTTGAAATAATTGGCAGTGTTTTGTGCAGAAGTCTCGCTTTCTACACATCTCCTGAATTGCTCTAAACTGAATTCTCAGACGCCTTTGTGTTTCATAGTTTTTTAGGATTGTTTTTTTGCTTAACAGAAAACCCCTCTGCTCTAGCAGTAACTGCACATGTACACTTGGTTTTGAGTTGGCTGAAAATGGTTGCAGAAATCTTAAGCATAAAGTTAAGACAACTGTCCAGCCTCGCAGTTCAGGTGGGTGGGTGCCCTTTGCTGTGGTGTTGGGTGCTACTGATGGAACAGAAGGAAGATGACCAGTGGTGGAGAGCGTAGGAGTTTGCAGAGCTTCAGCCTCCTATCACTCATTTCAGTCAAATTTGAATCTGTTATTTAACAACACAAACCCTGGAGTTTGTTTCCAGTTTTTTGAGTGAGCGTATCACATTTGTAATGTCTACGGCCTCTTCTGTGTGTGTGTGTTTGTCATAGATGTGAAAAGCTGTGGGGTTTTCTTGTTTTCTTTTTAAGATGAATGAATTCATCCTGTTTAGTTTTTATGGATGATGATGCTGAAGCACAAATATTGAGTTACTTAACAAAGTCATCACTTTTTGAACATGAGGAAAAGGAATAAAAGACAGCATTTCTCATTTTTATTTATTTTTAGAGTCTTATCCATTACTTCCTATCATTTTTTTCATCTTTTAGAGGAGTAAGTCTTGTACAACAAGCTTTGTTTTCTATATTTTGATTATTTCCTTTAACAAATACCCTAAGTAGTAAATATTCCATTGCTTTATTAAAAAAACCCAAAAACTCCTCCAAACCAACTCACACCAAAGAATCCCACAAATGCAAGGCAAAACCATGCAAAACTGTTTTTATTTGAAGCATTAAGTTCTGTTTCTTTGTGGCTCCATCTTAAAGACAAATAGATCAGGATAGCCAGTGTGGTTTTGGTCGAACTGGCAGAATAAAATTCCCTGGTATTTTCTTTGAAACTGCATTTTCTGTTCATAAATGTGATAATATTTTAAAAATATTTTTATTTAATTTACTCTCTCTCTTTTCAGATTTGTATATTTTGCTGCATAGTAAATGCAACTACGTATTTAAAAAAAACCCATCAAACCAACCCCGGTTTTGAATTCTAAAAAGTTAAAAAGGTCTTGTTTTTCAAAAATCAAACTGTTCCAGATCAGTTTTAACCTAGATATTTCAAATGTGATTTGGTTTGAGAGAAATGGTTCTGTGAATGCTAACTAGAAAATGTATCATCCCTCTGGGCAGATGCCATTAAATAAACATGTGTTCACTACTACATAAGAATATTATTTTTTCTAATGTAGCATATGCATGACAAGCACAGAAGGCTTAACTGTCAAACTTGAAAAAATATCTGTATAGCTAATTCTGTGCTTGCTCTTAAACTGGCTTTTGCATATGCTCTAAGTGTTGTTTTTCTGCATAAAATTCTTTACTTTTGCTTTTAAATATCCATTATAGTACTGAGAATATAGTAAGCCATGAACCATCACTGAACCCCTTTCAGGGAAAAGGTTTAAAGGAGAATATATGCTGATATAAATCAGATGGTATTAAAACACCTGATACATGTTAATATAATTGATTAATTTATTTTTCTTTTACTGACTACTTTTGGAGAACTTTCTCCTTTTCAGGCATTTTGAATAGACTGAACAGGGTGAAATAAGCAACAAAATCCCACTCGCTTCTCTGAAAATTAGATTGATTGAACTTTGTCTTGGAAAAATGTAAATTCTGTTCTTTGGAACCCATCTTGAAAGGGAAATTCTACAGGTAATTAGTACAAAACCCATTTTACTGGACATCCTACTTAATAAATTTTAAAAAACCCAACCAAATCTTACTTCTAAAATGAATCTTTCAGGTTTCTTGCTTTTATAGATTTTTTTTTTTAACCTGAATAAACAAGACAGAAGAAATGCAAGGTTTGCTGAATAGAAAGACATCATGTTCTAATACCTAATAAAAACATCAACCCCTGAGATTTTTAATTATCCTCTATTAATATTATCAATAACCTGCCAGAGGGAGAACAGTGCAGAAATCCTCTGTGGTTAAATAATCAGATTCTCTTGTTTTACCTTTTGAAAATGCGCTGTTCCTAAATAGAAGTTACTGGATTATGATGCTGTGTTGTGCATGCTGATTAATGGATGTGCTTGGACTCGGTTGGGACGTTATAATGTTAATTTTTCAAAAGTGTTGTAATCTACATTGAAATTAATGAGATTTGAAAACCCTATTTATTTCAACTAATTGTATATGGGCAATTATAGATGGTGTTTTTTCTTCTGGTAGATATTGTTCTGTTCTGGAGTTTTCCTTATTTGGGTTCTTGAGGAATAAGAGATTTTTTTTCTTTCTCCTCCTCCTCTGAGTCAAGCTGAGGGGTGGTGTAGAAGATGGGAAGTTTCTCCACCTCCTCTTGCCATCACTATAAAACTTACTTTCTTATGTGCAGCCAAATAGAACATTTGACTAGATGATCTTCCAAGGTCCCTTCCAATATTTAACATTTTGTGAGTCTGTGATTTACTTTGGGGCAGTGGGAATAAGAGCCCTTACTAGGAGTATAAATGCAAAAAATGCATTAGGCTTGAGAGTTGGATGTTAAAGGATAGGGAATAGGTTGACTGGGTTTTTCTGTAAACCATTAGAAGCTGGTAGGTATGTCAGTACTTGAGACAAGCTAAGGCGAGAGAAGTGGTTCTAGAAAAGAAGAAATTCTGGATAAGAAGTCAAAATTTTTGGTGAGGGTGGTCTTTGGCATTTCCATACCTTTAATCTCGTAATTCTTTTCTTTGTCATCTGGACTATAGTTTGCTTTGTCTCCTTGGACTAGCAAACTCTTGACTACAAAGTTCGGCACCAAATAGTAGTTGTATCTGTTTTCTGGAAGGAGGGAGGATGAGCGGTTTCAGTGTGTCCTGAGAAATGATCAGGATTATTGTATGAAATTAGCCAGGCTCAAGACCTCAAAAAGATGAGCTTGGTTCAGCTCATCCTCTTTCTGTAGACAACTGCCTGTAAATGTCATCTCTTCTCTCCAGGCAAAAGTCCAAGTGGGGTGTGCAGGATGGAAAGCCTCTCCTCTGGGGCAGCTTTCTGTGAATAGCTGCTTCTGAGACTGCCTGGCCTGAGCACAATGACATGATGGCTTTTAAAAGGTCCATTGTAAACTTAAATATAATTGTCAACAGAGATTGCATTATTAACAGTGTCTTCCTTTCCCAGATGCTGTGCAAATGTTATCTAATTAGTAAAATATATCTGGACAGTCAAAATAAATAATCTGGCAGCGATGTGTGTCTGCAGAGAGCAGGAGAAAATGATGATGTTGTCTGTGGAGTGGATAGTCACACTGGTGGTATGTCTCTGGGATGGGCTCGGGGGATCTTCACGGCTGCAGGAATGGAGTCATCAGACAGTTTCTTATAAGGCTCCAGAATTTGGTCACAAATTCATCTGTGACTTAACATTTGTCCGTGTTACAGAGCCAAAAAGTCATTTAGTGAATCTGAATTGTTTGAAAGTCTTAGGCAGAAAACAGATAACAAAAGTAACAGCAGCTTATGGTTATGGTGACCTGTCACAAACATGTGTCACCTACCAGCCATGTATTTGGTCCCAATAAAAGATTGCTGGTTTGTGTCTTTGAAGTATTACATTTCCCCAAACCTACTAAAAATGATGTGCAAAAGAAAATACAGCTCATTGCACCTCTGTCCAGTTACTTGTTGTGAGTCCTACCTACATAATCAGTTGCGTCTTTTAATAAATTCTGAAAAATCAGGGCTTAGTGACATTCTAGACATGGTTGATTTACTTTTTAAGGTTTAAAAAAAGGGGAAATTTAATAATCATAATACTGAGAATTGTCTGAGAATCTGTATCTTGTAGATTTTTCTAAGTAGTAATCACGGGGCCTGCTTAACTAACTCCATATGGCCAAAAGCATGTAGTCAGCCTTTAAGTGGGACAAAGAGTGTTGGAGTCTTAATGAAATATGCAGTAATCACCAGGGCTGTGTTAGCTCTTTACATTATTTCACACTGCTGCTTTGAAACAAAGAACAGGATGTGGCACATTTAATGCTTTCCCCTTGAGAATCAGTTGGAGTAAAGTTCAATTTTTAATTCAAAAGGCAAGGGAAGCTGTTAGGGAATTAAAGATGTGGATGCTGCCCAGATGAGCTATAAATAACTGATCCATGAGCAGCAAAACCTCTCTAATACTCATGAAAAGATAAATGTACACCCCTGCGAGAGCAGGCTCGTCTTGAACCTCTTCTCTCAGGTGTTTTTGGGATGGGTTTTTTCTCCTTCCCCCGCTGAGTAATTTAGCTATAAAAGAACAGCAACCAGGTAAACTGGATTAAACTGGAAGATGCAAATAAGAGTTGTACCTTGCCAGTTAAATTGCAAGTGCCTTTCGTTCCATTGTTACGTGAATCTCTTCTCCTTGTGTGTTTTGCTACTCGCGCTTTGTGCGATCTTGTGTGACAAAACACTTCATGCATGTGCCTGTTGGGTGGGGTGTGCTTACCACCTGTGCTGCTTGGTCTTCTGAGGCATGGAGAATGGAGTGGCAGCAATCTTGATTCTCTTGGCTCCTATCATTATTTTTTCGATTGACTGTCTCTGTCCAATTTAGTGTTTAGCTTCTGATGCCAAGTCTCTATAGCCAATGGTTTTGGTAGATTTCTAAGGAATGTCAAAGAGGGGTTGAAATTTCTTCTGTTTCTAGCTGACTAATATACCAGCTATACACACACTGAGACTTCACAACGTGGTGTCAAAATTTACTCAGCTTGTTTCAGGAATCTAAAAGTGTGAAACAGGTAAGCTACCAGGTAGGACTGTATGTTTTGGTAATTCTTGAGTCGTAGGCCAAGGTCTAGAGAAGAGTATTCCGGTACCTTTTTGACCAGTGAATCTGTAGTTCTTTACCAGTAACATCATGGAAGGATGCTTCTTGGCAGCGAGCTGCAGTGGGATCCTTCTGACATGGGTCTGTGGTTCTTGCAGACGTTGAGTACTACCTTGTATTTGTAGCTGTGGAGGAGATGTGTCCATAGATAAGGTGGATGCACTCCTACAGGGGCTTCTTGGTTAAAAATAACGCACCAAAGGGCAATAGTTACTGTAGGGTAACTGTTCTTTCTTGGCAGAACTTTTAAAGTTAAAATGTTGTTATTGTATTGAGGTAATATTTCAAACTTGATAGATTTGAAATTGCTTTTGAGCTTCCTCCCTCCCATTCTGTTGCTTGGATTAAAATGTATGCTGGTATCCACTGGGCAGCCAGCCAGTGCTAAATTAACAGCTTCCACTGAAAAGCCTTTATGTGTTCCAAGGTTTTAGTGTGCACTTGTTTGACATGACTATCTCAGAGTTTGGAAGGTATCATTCCTAAGCATTATGAATACATAATGCACTATGTACTTTAAAAAAAAATAATAAATTCAATTTTCTGTTTAAAAGTGTGTATGGTGCTTTCTGTAACATTTTCCTGGATAATGAATTTGTTTGAAAATTGATTTAATGTTTTTAAAGGGTGATGAAGAGTATAAGACCCTTTCTATTATATATGTACACACTCACATCTTCCTTTGGTACACAGAAGTAAGAGTTTATTAAACAGCTACAGGATGATGCCTGTCACTTCCACTTCTTTCTTAACTTCTTAATTATCTTTCTTAATTTCTCTTTAAAAATGAGCCAAATTTAAAAGTTAATTCATTTTTTTCCTCTTAGTTAAGCTTGTGTGTATTTGATTCCTTAACTTCTACCAAAATCAACTAATTTATAAAGTTCTGTTTGCCTGTTATAGCATCTCCTGTATTTCTGTAACCTCTACTTTCAGAATATTCTCCTAGTACATTCAGCAAAGCACGTAAGGAGTCCTGTTCTTTGGCGTGCCACTTAAACTCGTACTTAAATCCCTTTCTCATTTACTGTTTCGTTTCATGGTGTTTTGTAGGGGGCTCAGTCATTTCAAAAATGAAATGTTGTGCTGTGGACAGTATTGGACGGTGACTGTTACAGGAAGGAGTCACTGTTGGTTTGGAATGATCACTTCTTGTAAATTAGAGTTGCTGAGAATGAGGCAAGCAGTAAGTTCAAAGAAACTTTCATTAATCTTGGCAGCTCTTTAATTTTGTCATCTTATTTACTAACCCGGTTTGGTGTTAGTAAATCTAAACCCACGGACACTGTGACACCAGTTTCTGAGTGAAACTTTAGCCGTAGAGCGTGGTCCTGGCCTCCTGACACCCAGCAATGGTGTGGAGAGTGTCTCTCTGTCTTGAAAGACCCAAATGATGATTACTTCTATTTGTGTTTCATGAACATGTCTTTTAAATATTATTGTTCACCTGATCTGTGGTGTTGGTTTTTTTTCCTAAACCTCCCTGTAAATTAATATGTGTATGTTAATGTTGTTGATTTCTGGTGTCCTTGCTTGAGGATACAGGACAAGGAGAGAACATGAGTGTCATGATAGTTCCGTGCTGCTGTGATGGTTGGAGTAGGGAGGAGCTGTCAGAAGACTGTAATTAGGATCTTAACATTTCCAACATAATGAATTCTGAGTATGAGGACAGCTTACAAGGTTGCTGTACATGTGTAAGTGCTAAATATTGTCCTTAACCTTGTCTTGGAAGCTGCTGTTGGCACCAGTAGATGCAGCAGTACTGAGGCTGTGACAGACATTTGTACTAATGATTTTATTTAGCTGGCAGTGTGCAGTGAAGAAGAGGAATGATGCAGTAACTTTGAAATCTTTTGACTCATTTGTGTCTGATGTCATGTTAAAAGGCATTTTAAAATACATAAGAGACCAAGAGGAAGTGGAGTGGGGTCGATTTTTTTTGAAATGCAGAATAAATGCAGCATTTGAATGGTGACATCGAGTCAAATAAAAAGACATTCAAAATAGTTCCTGGGAAATGCCAAAAATGCCAGTGGTGAGAACATCGAGCAGGTATTGCCTTAGGGATTTGCTGACAATTCGTTGGGAATTTGTTGGGAGTGAGAGGAATGTTAGGTAGAAAACACTGCTTTATCAAACTTGTTTTCCTGTTGCAGTATGAACCTTTTGCTTTGTGCTGAAAGATATCCTGGTAGAAATGAACTACTTGTTAAATAATTAGTCTGTCTCTTACTGTTCTGTCTTGAAAAAGATTGTCATTTGTGGTGAAATTATTTCTCATGCTTAAAGGCAGGAACTCTATGCATTTTCTACCAAGGTGTTCTTGTAGTTTTTCATAACTTGATTAATTTAAATCCTGCATAAATGAAAAAATATCAATAATTTTCCAGAATTATCCCAACTGACCTAATTTTTATTCATTTCTGAAGGACTAGGTAAAGCCCACCACTTTTAGGGCTGAAAGTAAGTTTTGGAGATAGAGGTTAAATGCTAGCAGTAGTCACCTGACCTTTATTTTTAACTAAAACAGAGATGGTGCCATTACTTCAGATAATTTAATCCTCTCTAATAATTGTTATTTGAAAGAAGTTGCATATTGACAATTTGAATGTGCTAACACTTCAGTGTAATAAGAAAAAAAAAAGCACCACAGGACATAGATATTGGTTATTATTTGTGAAATCAAGATAGATTTTTCTTCTCATGTGATACTTTCTGCAAAATATGAGGGCAATCTTCATGTGTCTGTAGAATTAAGTGTATGGGGAACAATCAGTGTCATGGTTATGTTGAAAGCTAATTCAAAGGGGTACGTGACCAATGTTAGTACTGATGATGGTGGATGGAGTTGTCAGGTACAGTTGGGTCAGGAGATACAGCTGTGTAGAAAGCTGTCACCAGAAGGTAAGAAGCATCAGGATTGATAGAGGGGGTGATTTTTATGTAAAACAGTTTAAGATGGTTATTAAACTGGGATTATCACCCTATTTGCTACCTTCTCTTAAGCAACCTATATATGTTTTGTGGAAATTTAAATGTATTATATCTGGATTTGTATGCCAGCAAAATAGTATCTGGAGTAATGTTTTGTGCTTAAAGGCAAAGGCTTCTTAGAGGCTGTTTGGGCATCAAATAAACACAGGGGAAAGAATAAGAGAAATAAATGGAATTGTCAGTAGCGTCAGTCATTGATCTGTTGGTTATGTTGGATAATTGCTTTTTATCAGGATAAAGAATATATAATTTAGTACATTTCCAATAGGATATGTATCTGGTTGTTTTATTTTCTACTTGGGGGAGGAAGTAAGCAAACCCCAGCCTTTTAGTAATTTTCAGTTGGAAGCCTCATTTGCTCTCAGATTATGTGTAAATGTTACAAGCCAGTGAAATCCTTTGGCCAAGAGAGCTCCAGCTGAGCAGAGCTGCCAACTTGATCTGATATTTCAGGTGGGGATTTTTCATTGTTAATTTGCAGTTTCAGTGTGCGCTGTGATTTTTATTTAGCAGTGCAGGCGTGTGTATGTGGTTTGCAGTAGTTAAGAGTTGCTTTTTACACCCGTAGCCTGACAAAGGTGATGAGGTATGGCTTTCCTGCTTCTCTTTTAAGGAGGTGAGAATCTGTGTATGGTTGTAGGCGTTCTGAAGTGAAAGATTTATCATATATGTAAAATCAGCTTATTTTTGCTTACATGAAGGACAGCCACAGTTCTTGCAGGCAGTATTTTGGATATATAGCTGTACTTACTTTTTGACATTAGAATTCTTGACAGAAAGGAACAATTATGATGTACATTACAGATGTCAGTTAAAGCAGCCTGACAGCAGATTTCTTCTTCTCCTTACCTCCACATTTGATAACAATCCCACAGATTCCCTGGCATATTCAGTCAGTAACCTGAATTTACTTGTTAGGTTTCTGGACTGTGCAGTGGAGTTGGTTTGATGGATGTGAGGAGGCTGTGGCCTAAGGCAAGCACAAAAGGACGCAACGCTTCACTGCTGTGCAAGCGTTATCTGAAGCTAATGCGTGGTGACGTGGGCTGCATGGTCAGCCAGAACTGAGTTTCGGCTTAGGGCATACGAAGATTGCTGGGATCACAGCGTCAGCTCTGATTTCAATTAAGTCTTTGCAAAGAGTTCTGTGCGTAGGTCCTTCTGCTTGACAGCTAAGGTCTTTCTTCTAGGAGATAAATATATAGTTGCTATTTACTGAAATATTAGGAAAAAATTAAGTAGATTGAAGTATAATCTTCTTATAGCTTGTTTTTCAACAGGATTACAATTTTAAGTAAAATAAAAATTCTATTTAATTTTTTTTTATTTATTTTTTAGAAATAGCATGTTGTGTTCTCATGTACAGTGAACCCCTGGGCTAGATGCACAGAAACGTTGTGAGTCTAGAGAGGAGCTGCCCGGCTGTGCGTGCATCGCACTGTCCTTGGGTGAATTTGTCTAAAGAGCTGCTAGATGCCAGCTGGGGAGTGTGCAGTACTACTCGGTGTGGCTTGAGGAGAACAAATTTCTGTACTTCATATTGTATCCTGCAGACGTTCCTCAAATGCCTGTGCTGCTCTTCCTCACGGTTGGTTCCATTTGATGGTTTTGATATTTCAGCATGGTGCTATAGTGTGTGTTCAAGGCTCTCTTGCACGTTTGTCTGCTTTTTGTTGCCCTTTGACCCTGGACTTTCTTAAGTATGTAGAATTATAGGAAGAATATCCTTCAAGGAAGAGAAATTCTTAATATTATTCCTCCTGCAGTAGCTAGTGCTTAACTGTTCAGATGAGTTTCTGCGGACGTGCCTGTGTTGGTGGCCCCCCAGCCCCTGTAGTGGAGATGTATTATTTCTAGAATAGGGACCTACAGGGCCTGGAAATCAAATCAAACAGTCCCAATCAAGAAATGTTTGGAAAGTGAGTAATTAATGTGGATCTACAACCTTGGTTTCTCTAAATGGGAATGGGTAGCAAGTAGAATACCAGTATTTCTTTTCAGAAAAGAAAAGAAAGTCAAGACAGGTAATGGGTGGCACTCCTTCTTGTTTCCTTTGGGTTACACTTCAGAAACAAATCCATGTGTGTGGCAAAATTGTCTGTCTGTTGAGTTGCCTTAGATCTCAAACCAGCCCTCGCTTGACAGATGAAGCTGAAGGCTGTCAGGTGGAGGATAGCACACCACGACCTACCCCCTTTCCTCAATTTTGTTCTTGCATGTGACACTTTTTTCCTGTGTCGTTTCCAATATCCAGAAGACAACATCAACCAGGGTGCTGTTGGTTTGTGGCTGTTTTGCCCTTTAAGCTACTGAATTAAAAATGGGAGTGGAAACAGAGTGTATAGGTGACCCATTGTTAACAGAGTTGTCCAGATTATTCCAAAATACATGACACACACGTGCCCCTGCTGTAGAATTGATGCTGATGGCAACTTCACAAAGAAGTACAGCTTGCTGTGAGGGGCTCTGCTTTCTGTTCCATTGAGAGGCTTGCTGTTCATTGACATATTTTAGTAGTAGTAGTAGATCTCATAAGCAAGTGAAGGCAAGGAGTTAGAACATCTTCCAAAGACTAGTAAAGCTACAGTTACAGAATACTTCTCTTCTAAAAAGACATCAAGAAACTATTTTTATTTTCTATTTGTTCAGCTATTCAGTAGCCATTTGAATTTCAGAGAGATTGGAATGGCAAGCACTTCTTTTTATATATATTTCTCCTCATTCTGTGTGCTCTTTTCCCCCAAGTGGGTGGGGGCACAGCAACGAAAAGGTGTTTAATGAATTACGATGGAGAGCCAAAGTAATGAGAGACTTTGAGGGAAAGGTTAAGATTCCTCATTAGATTGATTGGGGAAGCGGAAGCCACAGATAAGACCAGGGAAAATAATCTGAGATTGTGAAAGATGAGATCTGTTCTGTTGTGTGAACTTGTGTAAACGTTGGATGGCCAATGCGAGTGGAAGGGCTTGGGTTTTTTCCATTTCATATGCAATTCAAGTAAGGTTGAAAAGAGGAAGAACACTTTACATACACACCATTGTAAGTAGATAAGTTGCTTATCATTGAACTTGGATAAAAGTGCCACAAGACCTCAGAAACAGGCCAGTTCTGAGGCATTTTTTTCCTATTTGAGATGTCAGAGGAAATAGTCAGAAGCTGAGGAGTGACTCGGTTTGTGAGAAGGTCAGAGAGCATCGCAGCAGCAGAGTGGGTTAGACAGTGCAAGAATTCTCCTTACAAAAGTGCTGCCTCCACCTTTGGGTGGATCTTGGGTGTCTTGGTGACTGATGGCAGGACACGGGTGTGTGTTAATCCCTGTGTCATCTGAATGGTCTAATTCATGTGCAGTCTCTTGCTTGGCAGGTCAGCAGGGCTGAGCAGGCAGAAACACCCGTTCATCCCCCAGTTGCTGTGTGTCTTTCGACTTAATTTAAATCCACTTTCAGAAAAGCTAAACTGTTTGGGAAAAAGATTAAACAAGACAGTTTAGCTAATTGAAAGTGAGAGAAATCCTGGATTCTCTCCCTCCTAAAAGATGTAAATTGACTGTGAACATTGAGTGTGCTTTATACTGTATTATACTTTTATCCAAGCTAAACTGTTCTTTCCTTCTCTCTTTGTGTGTGTCTACAAATAAAGTAGATTAACTTACCATTATCAGATACCATTTTAATAAAGCAAAGGCAAATTTTGTTACTATTTATTCCTGGAGTCCTTGGAGAGCAAAACTTTAGAAATATGTGTAGATAATGATTTTTAAGGCCAATCCACAACCCTGATTTTTCATAAATTAAGTACTTGCAATTGTCATACTTCTGACGTGGTCTGTACACAATAAGTATAATTAGCTAGTCAAAAAGTAGCTGGAATAAAAGAAAAAGGAGGAGGGAGTCACGTAGGCATTTATGGGATGGTTAGGCACTGCCTGATATTTAAGGTGATAGTTCAGAAACAATTACAATGTTTTCAACCGTAGTGAAAAGATAAATTACAGAAGTGCTGTTCTATTTATTGCTGAGGAGGTCCCGCTGTGCAGGTAACAGTCCAGTAAAATTAAAGAGTAAAATGAAATAGGTAACTTGTAATCTTCTAGGTAGTTCTTATTTAGAGAAATATTCAACAATACTAAATTAAAATACTATTTAGGTGTCTTTTTTTTCTGTTTGTGATTTGTACAACACTTGTTTATTCTTAAATATGCTTTCTTAGACTAGTTCTTATTCTTCTGCTGCTTACAAGCCCTTTCATTTTGTTTCTGCAATGAAGATGTAACAATTTATGACACCACATTAATATCCATGGCAACAGACTGTAAAGTGAACAACATATTACATTTGCATTGCAGAATCAGCGGAGAGGGAGATGGCTCCTGTTGAAACACAGATCTGGGAAATAATTCCAGCAGTGAATACAGGAGATGCTTGTGAAGGGGATTTTTTTATTTTATTTTATTTTTATTTTGTAGATGTGTTTTCTCAAAACAATTTTCAAAAAATTTCTCAAATTTTATAAAATCTTTAAAAAGAATTCCAAGTATAGAAGAGTCAGAAGTTGCAGCACTTTTTTGGTCAAAGAGAAAGTTGTTGTTTCTTCCCGGGCTGTTCTTCTCGTTGCCTGCTTATCATCAGGGGAATCATTCTCAGCTCTGTCTTGTGTTTGCAGATACTCTTGTAGAAGAGATCTTCAAAGAACAGGTGATTTAAATGAATAATTGCTATATAGAGAGAGAGCCTTAATGATTATGAGAAAAGGTGCATATTTAATGCTCCTGGGTAGCCTGTAAAATCTTGATGTTTAGTTTATTATTGTCCATCATTCCAAGGATTCCTGTATTTCAAGAACGGCTCTCCAGTCTACAGTAACTTGTTTCTTCCATCCCTAATGCTGTGTACCATGTTGTGTCATCTTCCCCCCCCCCTGTAATACCTTGTGTTTATAAATAAGAATAAATATACTTATAATTAAGAATATGCTGATTAAGAAATTGATTTTCTGTCACCATCTGGAAGAGAATCCTGCTTGAAAAGGTGGATTCTCCACTGGTTGTTTTCAGCCCCTCTGGTTTGAGGCAGGACTGTGTTTGTCCCTCTTGCTTTGGCTGGCCAACCTTACAAACAGCCGTGTCTTGTGCTGGTCTGGTTGCCATTTCGATCTTTCTGGGAAGGGGGAGGAAGAATCTGAGCTCATCTACATTGATTAATTTTATAGTTGAAGTTTCCCATGTTGAAAAGTGCTGCCAGCATAGCGATGGTCATCACAGGTGGTGTTAGTGAAACTCAGAATTATAAAAATCTACCTCCTTGTAGCACGGTCCCGAATCATCGCAGCAGCCTGGTTAAGGGTGAGCTTAAAAACTCCAAAATTCTGAAACTTTGCAGGAAAGATCAAATATGTGAAACAATATTAGTTAAAAGACCAAAGATACCTGAAAATCTTTTAGTATCTGTTCAGCCAATGGAAGTAATGGACATAAATATTTTCAAAGACCTTATTTAGCCTTTCTCAAGGGATCATTATACAGATTTGATGCTGGACACTTTGACTAGATTAGTTTTCAAGGAAGTTATTCTGTTTTTAAAGCTGTTTCATACGGAGGGTTTTATTTTAAAAGTAGCAATTCAATTGTTCCTACTCAAAATCTGCGCTCTTCGACTATGATTATTATTGAATGTGGTAATTTTTTTTCAGGAGTTTTATTTTTAGCTTGTATGATCTCGTATCCTTTTCTTAATCCGAAAAGCAGATCCTAGATGAAGAGTGCAGGAGTGGGTTAGGGGCAGCTCCCTCTGCTGGCTTTCTGTCAGAAAGTGACTAAAATGTATTTAAAAACCTGCTCGACATTCTGCTGCCTAAATATCAGACCACTTCATTGGTAGGACTCAATATATGGTGGTGGTGCAGAAAAGCTGTTATTTCACTTTGACTTTGGTTTAAGTAGCAGCAAACTGTAGTAAACATCTGCTCACAGTAAACATTTTCACCTTCCTCTGAAATATTTTTAGAAGGCAGTTGAGATTTTGTGAGAGCAAAATTTGGCTTTTCCATTGGGGATGGAAAAAACAAGTTACTGTAGACTGGAGAGCCGTTCTTGAAATACAGGAATCCTTGGAATGATGGACAATAATAAACTAAACATCAAGATTTTACAGGCTACCCAGGAGCATTAAATATGCACCTTTTCTCATAATCATTAAGGCTCTCTCTCTATATAGCAATTATTCATATAGCACAAAGTATTTTGGCATGCTGCTTGGGGAGCACTAAAATCCAGTAAAGAACAAACAAATTGACAAAAAATATGATGTCTCTGAGGTCTTTTTTAGACTTTTATTCTGTGCCTGTGGTTTTGCAAGTCTACTGTTTTCTCAAAAAAGGTGTGTATAAGAGGGAAATGGTTTGCACTGTCGCATTTTTAAAGAGAGATTTCATTTCAACCACCTCTGCTGTTATTAATACCTAAATTTAAGATGCATTTTCAGGTTTTATTTTTTAAAAAATAGTAGCAAAACGGAGAGTCTGGAAACTTACCTTTTCTGTTGAAAATACAGTACTACATTTACAAGCATCAAGTCTGACCGTAAACATTTTTGCAATGATTAGATTATTGCTGAAGCCTGACCCTCTACGTCTAAAGTATGTGTAAAGCTGATAAGCTGAAATTTATTGCTTAACTTTGCTACTCCAAAAATCTGCCAGGAATATTAAATTCGGTTTTGCCTATTGCTAACTATTACTTTCTATTTGTGTATTTGGTGATTGATGGGTGGGGTTGGGGTTTTTTTGAAATTGCTTCAACTTTTGCTTCAGCAAGTTTTTAAGTAAACAAATTGCAAAGTCAATTTTGTATTTCACTCCTGTGTAAAAATATTATAATGAATTCCAGTAGGGAGGTAGGAAAACAAGTAGTAAAATAAGCTTTAAAACATTATTTTCAAGGGATGTATAAACTAGAAGCAAAGTGTTTTCTCAACTCTTTTTTCTAGTTTTCAAAAAGTAATATGAAGAGGACTTACCTAATATGTTCCACATATAATGGAATTAGTGTTGCAGTTCACACTTATAACCTTTAGCTGTTATGTGTTTGTGGTATATGATGTATGTTTAAAATGAAAGGCTGCTATAAAAATATTTCCTATATTCCTTAGTTAAATCAAAATCTTGTTTTCTCATAATATAGCATTACAAGTAAGTTAATGAAAAGAAGACTTTTAAATGAAAATTGTTATTTCTATAACTATTAGGTTGCAAGGAAAAAAAAAAAGGAAGGAAAAGAAGAAAATAGTAGTCTGGGGGCTGTAATGACACAGTACCAAAAGGAAGTGTGAACGGAGAAAAAAATAAGCACAATCTTAATTTTTACACAGAACAGTAAATTCAAATTTTAACTAATGGAAAACCAAACATTTACTTGATTAAATAAGCATACACCTGAGATGGAAGTGTTAGTTTTTTGTTCCACAACGTACAGCCTAGCTGGGTGGAAGGAAGATAACTGTGATCATGGGGAGACTGGGCAACATTAGACCCTTGAATTTCTCTGTAAATACATCTTTAGATAGGCTGGAGATCTTGTCTTTCTTACCTTTGTAATCTTAACATATCAATTTAAAACTGTGGCAGCCTGCAAGCATATTGTAACGCAGCAAATAATAATGCAAAAAGCTGTCTTTCTTAAAGATGATTATATTTTTTCCTGTCTGTAAATGTGCTCGTTGTGTAACGCGAATGCATTAGCCTCCCTGAAATGTAAGAAATGAAAGGCAGCAAGAAGCAGCTCCATTGTTATCACTCCAGGCATGTCTAATGAATCGTGTTTCCATGTTCTCTTGGTCACGCTGCAGAGTGCCCTTAGCCAGGGCTGAGCCTCCTGGAAAAGGCTCTTTGGGATGATGGTGGGGAGCGCAGCAATGCCGGCTGCAGGCGCTGGGGCGGGAATGCTCTGGGCATCCCGCTTTCCCCTCCAGCTGCGGGATCACTCACCCGGGCTGGTGCAGGAGCCACAGCCAACTGGTGAGTGGTGAGGGGAAGGCTTTTCATGGACTTGGCTCCTCAGAATCGCAGCTCAAAATGGAATCGTCTCTCCTGAGCTGGGCAGTTGTTTTTAAGGCAAACCTGTGTTGAAGAAGAGGGAAGAAGGCATCCTGTTGCAGCTTTCCAAAATGATCTATCTGTATTTCAAGAGTGACGTTTTAACATACTTTATAAATGAGAAAAGGCTTTTGGTTCCTATTCGCTTTCCAAGTATGGATTAATACAAACTGTGTTTTTCCTAAGAACAAGCCTTGTGTTACTCTGGTGATGGCTGAACGTGCTCTAATGTCTCTTTAGAGACTCGCTGCCCTCGTACATTCTGTTACCTCCAACAGAGCTCCTGGGCTGTAGGGGCTGGGGAAATACACGGAGCGAGCTATCGATGAAAAGCAACATTTATGTTCAGAGTAGAAAAATAAAAGTCCACATTCTCATTGTGTTATCAGTGCCAGAGAGAAAGATCTTATTGATGCAGATATATCAGTAGTTTTATTTTCTTTGAACCTAGAAGGATCAAAAGGCAGAGGTGAGGGGTTTGCGGCTGATGCGTGGAATGAGAGTTGCACCCTCATTGTTTGCCCTAGGTGGTTGGTGAATATGAAGAAAACTCAGAGATTTGGAAAGGGAAAGAAGAGAGCAAATCAAGTTTGGAGAGCAGAGGTTGTTTCCTGGGATAAGGAAAGCATAGTAATACTTAAAAAAAAAAATTTTACTTCAAATTTTTTGAGTTACTTTTATGTTCTTCTGAGAAACTAGTTTTTAATGCTCGTATCCCAAAGAGCTGAAGAGGGAAAAGAGATGTAATGGAAAGTGTAAAGTTCAGAAATGTGGGGGGAAATGCTCGAAGCTCCCAGGAGTAAACTTAAGAAAGTCCTTCTTTGTTAGTGGCATCCTTGGCCCTGAACACTTTAGAGGAGGATGGTGAGAACCTCTCCAAAATTTAGTCCATTTTCACTATGGTCAGGTTAATGCTTTTCATCTATAGGAAATACCTCTGCAAAGAAATAGAAAGTAGCTTGGAAAGAAAACTGCTTAACACAAATACATGATGGGACAAACAAAATGGTGTAAATTGGGGGGGTTGAGGGTTTTTTCAGGCCTGCGAGAGCAGGTTTCACACTGCAAACAACTTCCTGCTTTACTGTAGGAAGCAGCGTAAACCGCATAAAGATTGTGCCATATTTATGTTCATGTTACTCTTTCTTGGGATAGAGCTGGTGATTGTGAAAAGCATTCAAAGCAAAAACCACACAGCAAACTGAACTGTTTTATTTGGCATCTCTTACATCTCTATAGCGAGCTGCTCAGTTCTCTGGCGTAGCTGATTTTGCATTCCTACATAGAAAGCAGACCTGAGCTATAATTACACACAAATGTTTATACTGATTTCATAGATAATAATTTTGGTTTTGGAGAAGTTAGATATTACCCTTGGATTTTTGGAATATTTTGAATTGAACTTCTAAAGAACCAGAAGTGATTACACACTTTGCATGACCAGTTTGTTCCCTTTGAGATGTCGCGTAGTTAACCACGATACTGAGGAAAATGTCACTGCCCATAAGATCTGCATTGTGGTGAGTGACAGTGGAAAGGGAAAAGAGACTGCAGAGGAGCAGGGGACTGTGAGAGGATGGAACAGGAAGAGGGAGGGAATGCAGCATTTAATGTGTATCTTATAAAAACAATTTTGTATGTAAAGGGAGTAAAGGAAGCGATAAAAGTAATGCTTTAAGTAGTGCTAACATAATCTAAGTGCAGATAGTTACCTACCATCTGGTTTTCAATAAATAGCTATTATGCTAATTTCTGTTTCAATGCGCAACAATTACAGCATCATAGTATTCCTGTGATATTCAACAGCTGTTCCCTTTGAAGGTTTTATTTCTCTTGTTCCGAAGTGCAACAATTTTAGTTTCATAGTCAGCTCTGCTTGAAAGTGTTATTTCTTATCCAGAAAATTGTGGTCCATTGAAATGCAAACTTGGGTCGTGTCTGAGCAGTCAGCGATAGCCTTCCTTCCCACTCCGATTGCCCTGGATGTGTGGTGCAGAACTTGGGCTGTTGAGGACACCTTGGTAGAACGTTGATTTTGTAAATGTTTGTGTGTGTGTACAGCCCATATTCTCAACGTTTTGCATAGGTTCTGTTTGCAAATCGATTAACATAAATAGATCGTTCTGGTGAGTGTTTCTTCTGTGCTGGTTCTTTTTTTGGATGATGAGTTGACTTGGGAGACGGAGAACCAAGATGAATTCTCAA
>NW_010300348.1:0-8128 GCF_000700745.2 Antrostomus carolinensis | reverse complement strand
TCATAACCAGTGCAAGGAAATTAGATCTCTAAGTGGGTTGAATCTGATTTAGTAATAAGTCAATTTAATCACTAATGACTTCAAACGCAGATTTTTACAAGGTGATCAATGGCAGTATAACAATGATCGATCAATAGCGCTGCATTTAATTGGATTTTTATGGGTATAATATAGTTTTTCAGAATTAATGTACCATTGCATTGCTTTGTTACTCTTTTAACTCAATTTTGTAGAAGAAATGATGCTTCAAAATGCTAGTTGGTCTTTGAAATATTGTTTTAAGGGCACAGTTAATAAAAATTAAAATGAAAAATTAAATGCTTGCTTTTAGGAATTGAATTTCTGATTTTGTTCAAGTTATTTGGCCTTATGTTTTTAAAAACTATATCTACATGAGGAAAAAAAAAACCCATATTCTTCATATTTCATGATAATGAGGAGACAAAATATCAGAGTAAGAGGGAACATCCACTGCTTTGAATGTGAATCCTGAATAGCTGAGTAACTCCCCTTCCTCAGCAGTTTGACATAGTAATCTTCCCTGGAAGTAATCTCCTTGTCCCATGTGTCCTGCTTTAATCTATCAGTATTTCTGCAGTGTGCAGCAAGAAATTGATTTTCAGTAATTTTAATGGCTGAATAACTCGTCCTGTCCCAGAGTGTTTTTTTTCATATTTGCAGTGGCCAATGTGGTAACTGAAGTCAGTGTTCTGGATAATAGGTTTCATTAGTTTTGATGCCTGAGGTAAAAAAGCAGTAGGTGGGAATAAAGACTGTTTTTGATGTCTAGACGTTCATTTCAGCTGTTGCTGCAATATGATACATTAAAAGGAAATATGTAACATAGCTCTGAGGAAATATGTATTCTTTGAAACTAATTCTGCTTTTAAGCTGCATAAGGCAGTGTGACCTGAATTATTAAAATGTGGGTGGCTAAATTTCTTAAAGGTATAACTATCTCTGCGCTGCCGACACTCTCATCTTGCTTTCTCTCCTTCCTTCCAATATTTCTTTTAAGTAAAATATGTCAGTTTGGTCACTGAAGCAGAACAGAGATCTTATTATCTTTCCAGTATCTCTGCTGGGAGACCTAAAATTATTGAAGTATTTGCTTTGATATTTTGCTGTGACTTCTCTCCTTGAAATTTTTATAATGGTTCTTTTTTTTTTTTTTTTTTTTTTTGAGAACATGGCTGGCTTCATAAAAATCATTGGACACTTTGAAGACCTTAATATCTCTGACTTGAAAATAAAAAAAAAAAAAGACCCTGAGCCAACTAAGCTGCTCATTAATGTATGTTTAAATTATAAATTTCCAGTGTAAGTAAATTATTGTAGTTGCCTTTAATTCTTTTAACATCTGAGCTGCAAGGATAAACTTAAAAATCAGCACAGATGTTCTATTCATTTTTTGAACCTATGAAAACAAAATTATAACAAACATTTAAGAACTTTATACGTGAAGGCTATTGATTAATTCCCATTTTGTATGGAAACTGGCAGTGAGATCTAGTGCCTCAGTCATAATACATTATGATAAGTGTCAAATACACCTTTTTTTTCTTTCTGGATTTTCTGCTAGTAATGTCTTGGTAATGAGAAAATAAAAAGTATTTTCTCTGTAGAAGATTTGTTTGCAATTGAAAAACACTGTATTATGTTCTTTTTCAGGTGTTATAACCTAAAGGTATTTTACCTTATTCCTGTACACACTTGTACGTTGGATAATAGCAATAGGCAGGTACTCGGCTGTAGCAGTAACTTTTCTTTTTACTACACAGTGCCCTGTCAGCTTACACTGAATTATTTGTACAAAAGTCTCTACCTCAGGGCTTTTTTTTTTTTCTTTTGAAAGATACTGAAAATTTCACACTTCTTTTTGGGTCCATACTCTTCTTTAGTGCTCTCTACCTCCACTGGATTTAAAGAACATATACCCAGAGTGATATAGTAAGGGCAGTTAGACTCACTGTCTCAACTAAGCAGTTTATAGCATTAGAGTTAATGGCAGAGATGATGTGACCTTATAGTCTTGATTTTTTTCCAAGAATCCAGGGGTGGAGTATTAATAGACTTATTGTTTATTGTCATAGGTGATTTAATTAAAAAAAAAAAACCTAAATAAAACAAACAAACAAAAAACCCAAACACAACAAAACCCCAAGGCGCACACAGAGTAGCTGCTTATTTTGGTGAGAAATGTAGTGGTAAAGTTATCCCTCTATTGCAGGACAAACAGTGCGAAGGGGATGAACTGCCTGTTGTACAAGACAGTAAATGCTACTCCCAGTTGTCGACCACTCTGGAAAGTACACGTGCTTAGATAAGGTAGTTTGCATATACAGATAAAGATACATAGACACACACACACACACACTCACAGAGATATAGGTACCTATCTATAGAAATCAATCCCAGTAGAGCATCAGTAGATCTGACAGATCACACAGGTGAGACGGAGCTTGGACTCCTGGAGGTCATCCAGTCTGAAATCCTCCTCAGAATGGGATCACCGCAAACAGCGGATCAGATTAGTGGTGGCTTTGTCTGCCCAGGTCCTGGGAAATGGTGACCCACAGTTTTGTCCCATCTGCTTTGCTGCCTCTCCAAAACTCTTGTCTCCTCTCTGACTTCCATGGAGAACAGAAGTAATTACCTGCTATATTGTATTCTTTCTGTTACTGAAATTCAATCTTCACTTCATTCTTGCCCTAGAAGTTTTCTTTTTTGAAAATGTCTTTCGCAGCTGTTGTATAGTGTCAAATTTGTTGCCTCTAGAGAGAAATATTTCAACTAGAGTAACAGAAAATACCTTCAGGACAGGATATAGGTGCTTGGCATAAGTATGTTTCTGAACCTGTGCAGCACCTGCTTTCTGTTAGCTGTGTGCCTGAAAATGCTGTCAGGCAGCACTGAAAGGCTGATGAGGGCTTGAGTTGAAAACATTGGGTGTTAAAAGCATTACAAATCATTGTGTAGACAGACAGAAACCAACAATTATTTCCTAGTCTTCAGTCTTACAGAAGGACTTTCAAATATTGTTCAAAATGTAAAATCTAGTTCCATTGTTACAGTGTGAGGAACTTTGCAATTCACAGGGATAGTCTCATATCTAGTATTTTGCCAAGTTTTATTTCTGGTCACTGTTCACATCTTGAAGCTGTAACTTGCTCCAGTTTTTTAAGCTCTTTTCTTTTGGAGACTGGATCAGAAAGGCAAAGTGCAGAGAGGAATTGAAATGCTGCAGTTCTAATTTTTTTTTCACCCCATGCAGGCATATGTGTGTAGTCTCAATTGTGAGATGAACATTTTCATTAGGATAAGGAAGTATTAGAGGTAATTACAGTAAGTATAGTGCATTAATATATCTGGGAGTCAAAGGCATTATTTATTATAGGAAAATGGTTATGAAGATGTCTTATGATATACTTAGAGTTAAATTGAATAGTTTGGGGGTTGGTTTTTTTTTTCCATTTCATATGTAATTTTAGTGAGTGCTGAGTAATAAATTAGACAGTTTGGAAAATTAGAATATTGAGGGATGTTACCACTTCAGATTTTCTCCCTTTTCACAGTCCCACTCAACTGCTGCTCCTCAGCCAGTCCCATCTCACTGGCAGACTTGACCCTAGGGGGTTACCTACAAGGACCTCCACCGTGAGGTTAACATTGCTTTTTCCTGCTGTTCCTAAGCTCTGGGACACATTCCCTTGCACAGCCATTCCTTCTGCTGAGTGCAGGATAACCATGAATACAGCTGTTTAAAATTATACTTGCAGAAAATAGTTTTGAGAGATTATATAAGCTGTTCTTTAAATGAGTCCCATTAGTTGGTTGTACATACTTGGGAGTAGATAGTGAGTTATGAGTGAGAACATCAGAACTGGCTGTGAGAAGTTTCCTGTGAAATCATGGAATAGATTCTTGTCTCTCTCATTTTGCGTGAAGTTTTTAACACAAGGACAGTACTGGCTTCTGGCATGGATGCTCTGATATGGTTAGGGTGAAGCTCAAGAAGAGCTCAGTGGCACGTAATAGTGAATTTCTTTTGACTTTTACAGATACAGTGAATTTCATGACACTGTCTAAAAATTTGAATTTTTATTGAAACACGGAGTTTTCATAGAGGTGAACTTAGGTGTGATCTCTCTCATACTGTAATATGTAACTGTTTATGTATTTGAGAATTGTGTAGTTTTTATGTACCAGTCTTGCAGTTTCTTAGGCTTCAGTAGTTCTGAACTATATAGAATTTATACATCCGTCATTCTGAAAACACATGGAGATTGTGAAGTTTCTTAAGGATACTATTTTAAACATGAAATCTGAGGCCGTGTGAAGTTCCATCCTGTAAATAGCTATGGCACATTACATACTTAGTGTCAGTAAGGCTTTAACTCAGTATCAGTAAGGTTTTGCAAGCATTAAAGTGGCCTTGAATGGTTTTCTAGGGAAGGATATTTGGCTCATGCTTGTGCCCAAAAGCACAAGTCTACCTTTTCGTTCTTCTGAGGAAGTAACTGTGCTATTCGATAAGGTGAATTAGGTACTAAAGCCCTGGCTTTTTCATTCTCCCAAAGGAGAGAAGACTCTGTTACCTGTATTAGCCTACTACAACATTACACATTCAGAAAATGTGCCTCTTCTTGTTTGAGGTTGTATGGCTTACGGTTACTGGGAGAAGCAGCAGGAGAAGGAACAATGCTGGGTTTGGAGGCTTTGAAGGTGCAGTTGAAGACTACTGGCAATATTAGTATTTTCCATACAGCAGAAACTCCTTAGAAGCTTTACTTTAAACATGATTGTAGAGTAAACTCTACTTAGATAATAATCTCTGCATGATAGACATGCTGCTGGAAGGTTTCATCCTTTTTATTGGCCAAGGAAGGGTGTTAAGTATTCAGTTCTTAACATGCTGTAGAATTTTATGTTTGCATTTCTGA
Source organism: Antrostomus carolinensis (assembly GCF_000700745.2). NCBI lineage: Eukaryota > Metazoa > Chordata > Aves > Caprimulgiformes > Caprimulgidae > Antrostomus > Antrostomus carolinensis. The sequence continues at coordinate 3,185 of NW_010300348.1, read as the reverse complement.
AGATCTGCAGAGTATTCCTGTAAAATTGAGATGACAGAACTCAGACAATTAACAAATTCTTACTCCTTGACAAAGTTATTTAATCATCTGTTTTTACTCTGCAACTGAGATTGCATCTTCTGACTGCATAAGATTTAGAATCTGGTACAGGCATACCAAAAATAGTTTTACTCTTGGTAGTTTTAGCATCCAAAAGCAACGGATTAAGGACAGCAGATACTTCTGAGGTTAATATATCCTTCAGATACTCATTCAGCTGACCAGCTCATGTTGCACTCCACTGTGAGAGAGTAATAGCTTATTTTTTTTAAACCCTAAAATCTCTGCAGTTTGGTACAGAGTTTACAGTTTTTGTTTTGTAATAAAAATTTGCTGTGTACTTCATATATTTGCTGTGTATTACTTAAACAGCAGTAGTTTAAATCAGTACAATGGAAGAATTTCACTTGAGTGTGACAGTGAGCAGAGTTGTTTAATATTGTTTAAGTTATGTAAATTGATTTTACACCTTTAATGATTCACTTTGTTTCTTGATTGTCTCCATCTGCGGTTAATTTTTAAAGGATCTCTCAGCAGTCATGGCAGAGAACGATCCTGAATTCCTCACACCCGTGTACTTTAATATCGAATGCTACAAACAAATGTGTTTGCTTTTATGCTTTTATGTTTTTTTGTTTTGGTTTTTTTTTCTTTTAATTCAGAGTTGGTGTCTTCAGCATGTAAAGATTAAAGCTACTTTGGCAATATAGGTAATAGTTGAAACAGTTTCATGAAGCATGCTACTGTTGAAAATTTAAAGCTGTTAGAGTTGTGTTTTGTATAAATATTTGTATTTCCCTATTCTGAGCATGTTGACATTTTCTGTTTTTGTAGTGGTGGAAGAAGGATTGTGGGAGAATGGACTTTCCTATGAGTGTAGGACTCTGCTCTTCAAAGCAATTCATAATCTTCTGGAAAGGTAAGAAAAACTATTGCACTCAAATATTTCATTTTGATAGTTAAAATAATGTAGGAAACCTACAGAACATTTATATTATTATTGATCTCAAACCACATTTTTAGAGGTAGAACTTTAGTGCAAGAGACACCAGATAGAGATCAATCTCTTAAGTTGTTGACTCTGGTAATGTATCATAAAATGCAGTGCAGACTAAACACTCATACAAAGAATAACGTTGATATACATTTCTGTTTGCATTCTTGCTGGGGAGCTGTTTCAAAAGAAAAAAAAAAAGGAGGTTTTCACCTTCTTGAGAAGCTTAGAGAGAGTAATTGTGTCTGACCTCCAGCCCCTTTGATGAGGTTAAGTAGTACATATCTTAACAGATAACATTGAAAGATCTTAACTCTTTTCTTCCAGTCACCCTAGTTATGTGCATGTTACAGTTTGACTCAATTTGTGCACAAAATTCAGGGTAAAGTTTAACAGTCCCTGGCTCTGCCAGGCCTAATGTATCCTAGCATTGCTTGCTTCTGTCTTGTTCACATATGTATATATGTGACTTGACTGCAAAGTTATTCTGTGATTAGTTAATACACTCACGGCTTTTTCTTCTTAATCCAGCTATCAAGTGTTAATCACACTGAAGATTATCTTGTTATTAGGCCTTCAGTGTATGACATTGCATCTTGTACTATTGCATTTTATTCCTTCTCTTGTTACTGCTTGTTCTTCAGCTTGTCACCACTTTCCTGTATTATATTTCAGGTCTTCTTTTTATAAATTTGGGGATCTTATCGGAATTAAGTGTCATTAGGCTATTCCCACTTTTCCTGAGTTTATAATAACAACAGGAACAACAAAATACATTGCACCTCTCCTGTACCTTTGAGTTACAGTAATTTTGCAGAATGTACCATTGAATTTTTTTGTTTGTTTTTCCGGAAAATAAGCTAATTGAAAATACTCTAATCTTGTCTCATTTAGTATCCTATTTGCTTTGATGTAGCTTTGCTAGTAATCAGGTTTGCATTGTGTTCTTGAGGTTGTGTTTCCCTGGGTGTAGTAACTGTCCCCCTTGACTGTTAGTTACCGTATCTGCCAGCCAGTGGAGTTCGAATGGCTTCCTATGTGCACGTACACAGGTACTAGGACTTGTTGTTGTATTTCCTATTTTCTCTCTCATTATTTTTTTTTAGGGGATTTTTACATAAGTAATAGGCTACTTAGAGTGAATAAAAGTATGAAAATTAAATTCCCAATCTAGAATGTTCACTAGTTCTTTTGTAGTATAAAAGGGAAAACTAATTTTATACATGTTTATTAATCTGACTTTTAAGTATGACTTCTAGTGGATATTTTTATTCATTGGACTTTTTAAAGCTTGTGAAGTAAATTTTTAATTATTTTTTAAAAATTAACTTAACTGAAATTAGTTGGCAGAATTAGCAGCCTTGTTCCACAGCCCAGCTGTGACTGTGAAGTTTTCAGAGTTCTTTTTTTTTTCAGCGATAGTCTTTGAAGCACAGCAGCTCAGCACCCATCCGGTGTTTGCCCAGAGCCTCATTTCATGTCACCATGAGCTGATGTGACTGGTGCCTCTGGCCCTTGGAGATGAGATCCCGCTGCTCTCCGGTGCCCACCGGCAGCAGCCCGGAGGCGGCGGGAAAACTCGGCTCCCCTTGCTCCTCAGTCGGAGCTGCCGCCTCGGTGAGGAACACCCTGGCTTTAGAAGTCTTTTAATGAAATAGTTGTCAAGGTGACTTAGGATGGTGATTTACCAAATATCTATCTAATTAGCTGCCTCATTTTTGCAGTATTATGGTTATTTTAAGTTGCACACTTTTTAGTGGGTTTTTTTGTTTGCTATACCAAGTCTTATCATCGTTATTTCATTTAAAATAATAACAATAAGTGTGTAGGTTGTATTAAAAAGAGAAATAACGTGTTAATTTTTAAAGGCCCGTTTTAACCTGTGCTTAGGAAAAGCTTGATTAATAAAAAAGTCTCGAATTTTTTTTGATCTTATCAGAAAGCGACAGGGCTGTTGCCTGTGCTCGAAGTTTTGTGGGGTTTTTCTTTTGGGTATTTTGCAGTTAGTGAAGGACGGGTTTTCCCTCAGAAACCTCTTGTGTCCCGCCAAGATACCATGTTCTCTGCCGGGCAGTTTGGTGGGTGTGAGGGGGCCGCCGGCTGCTGCTCAGAACCGGTTCCAGCCAGTTCTGTCACAGGCACATCTCCCGCC
>NW_010300347.1:6581-12147 GCF_000700745.2 Antrostomus carolinensis | reverse complement strand
GTAGGGAAATAAGTGGTGATATTTTTAGAATATATCAGCTATTTGTTCTAATGATTACTGAATGATTCAACTACAGTTGATACTTAAATTGCAGGACCAAGACTAATTGATTGATCTGATGGTCTCAAGTGGTTATTAAATCAGTCATCAATCTTCAGCAACTCCTTCTAATATCGTTACCTGGATCTAAAGACCTTTTCACATATTACTTAAGAAGCAAGGTAAATTTTCTGTGGAATAGCCAAACTTTCTCAACCAACAAAGTGGGCAATGTTACACAGTTGCCCACAGTGTACAGAGATAGTTGTTATTTACAGGGCACCAAACAGAAACTTCTGAAAATAAGGATTTTCTGTTGTTTTTGCTGTCAGTTCTGCTATTCAGTCTTCCTTGGTTCTCCTGCCATTGAATTCCTTCTGCCTTTATAAATACCTGCTGAAACAATGGTTTTACCTTTTTTATTTTTTTTGTTTGTTTATTTGGTTGGTTGGGGTTTTTTTGTTGTTGTTTTGGGAGTTTTTGTAATTACTGCACCATATGACCTGTTTGGCTTTGTTTGAAGTCTTCCTTCTTTCTTTTAGTATGTTCTGATTTTGCTGTTCTACTGGGAGACTGGGTTTCTGCACGTCTTTTCCCCTCTAATCTTTACCCAATATACACATAACAGCTTTTGTTCATGACCACAGTAACATTCTTACCAAAAGAACTATCATTTCATGGATATATCCAAAGATCTTTATAATAGAAAACCCGCCATGTATTACTGAAATTTTTAAATTAATTATTTTCTCTAGAAATTGTAATCTCTTTCAAAGTGTTTTACCTGGATCACTTTGTTATCTTACTTTATTTGTTAGCTACCCAGCTATCCCACCACAAAAACAAAATAAATTGATTTTTCACTGCAATGGCTTAGACACACTTTGATACAACAGCAGCATTATTAAGTCATAATGTCTGAAAGCAAGCCTAACATCACACAAATATTTCAAAATAAATAAATTTTTGCTAAATGACATCCTTGTGAGGAGATAAGCATTCTTCCAGTGTTAAGGATAGAAAATTGAAAAACACTATCCAAGACCATACGTTGTATCTGTTGTAGAGACTCAAAATCATTCCCCCTTGTGTTCATATACCCATAGGGCATCAATAACTCCTACTACTGATAAACTGTATTTTTAAAGCAGCAGTTTATACTTAAGCAGCTTGCAAAAACAAGAACAAAAATATTTAAGTGAGCTAAGTCCCAAAATATTTCTGAGAGCAAGAAGTGGCTTGTTTACATGTATGGCAATGAATGCCCATGAACACTTAACTTTTTACTTTTAAAAGGAGCAGAGTTTTCCAAATACTTCAATACAAGCTTATCTAATGGAATACTTTCTTTTGCTTATTGATGAAATTTACTCAAGGGACTGCAGTCTTTATAATAATTAATTAACTACTGTAATAATCCCTGGATATTATCAGTGACATACCTTCCAAAGGCAAAATGGTCCTTGTTAACTATCAGTTGTACAAGCTTTAAAAATCTTTGGACAAAAATTCAAAAATATCCTGAAAGTAGATAAAAAAATCTAAGGCTTTCTGTTCTTGGCTTAGTGGTCTAACTAGACTTAAGGTCCTTACTCTTTTCCTGGCCTCATGAGCCTGTTCTTTACCAACCATGAAGCAAATGTCCAGTAAAGGTCTCATCTTCAGGTTCTGTTAACTTTAAAAACCCACACGCACTGCAAAAGCTAGCTGAGGAAGGACATCAGAAATCACATAACTAAGTTGATTCTGGCAGCAGATTTTATTAGAGACATGCTGTGAGGAAACAGAAGGAGGGTACCTCAGAGCCAAAGCAAGGAACTGGTCTTTCTTTCACTAGCTTTTTGTTTACCAGGCTCCTTAGGTGCCTTGGCAGGATTGTGGGGTATGAAGAAAACAGACTTCTGCTTCCTCTGTGTATATGTAAGCACAAATCCTGTCCCTTGCAATGATAATACCAACAGAAGTTTTATAGGATCCTGCAAAAAAATCAGGATAAAGCTGATACAGGAAACATGAATAATTGCGTGGCTCTCACATGAGCTTTCTCCTTTCAGGCAGTGACTGAGCCCTGGGTATTAATCTGAACTGGTGCACAAACAAGTTTCAATGGATATCTACATGGTTTTAACCCACAAGTACAGTATTTTAAAGCTGCTGAAAGTATAAATTTAAGTCTTCTATCACAGAGATCCCCACTTGATTTGTGTATAGTTGTCTATGTTCGCCCCAAGGCATAATAGAAATCTGTGAGACAAATAATTTAGTTATTTCTTTTTACTGTGTTCAGTGAAAATTCACACAAACCAATGACATATTTTGTACTGTCACCTACTGTAGGGACCATGATATATTGCAAAAGCTTAACCAAATGCTTCTGTGAGGAAGATCTTCTTGAGTTAATCATATGCAGGCTTTACTGTCACTACGCTCATGTAATTTCAGAGTGACCTAGGGTGGAATTGTATAAAAGTAGTGCTGGGAAGAAGTGAAAAGAAAATTTTATACTTGATTTCCTTCTTTTTTCAGTTTGGTTCTCATCTTGTGAACAAGTGAAAGCCAAGCACAACTAAGGCAAGGATTCTCCTATCCCTTTTTCCTTTCTCCCCATGATATCTATGCTTAATAAGATTCAGAGTGTACAAAACTCTGCCTAGAGAAAAGATTACAGAGAAATAGGTTTTAAATTTTCCTGATGAGAAGTTAGGGAAAGTTCATATATCAACACACACATTAAAAAAAATATGGCAAGGAAAGGACACAGTCTATTTCAGAAGTGGCTTATGTCCAGTTCTAATATATTTACTAGGAAAACATTAAAATATGGAAGTATTCAGTTGGTAAAACAACCCTTTTGGTATTTATAACATAAGTTTTCCAACATTCTCACTAATCTAGGAGAAAATAAATTGGTGAAGAAAATTTAATTGGATAAATGGACTGAAAGTCTTTTACTTTACATTATATGCCTTAGAAGAATACACAGAGTGCTTTAACATGTGTCTGATAAACTGTAGAGGGATAATTAATGTTCAGTGTTTTCAGTAGCTCTTTGGCCATTATTAGCTCAAATTATTTCAAAATTAAGGCTTCCCAATTTTAATCAAAGATAAACTGACTCGATCTTTTCTTTGTCAGTGTGCAAACAGAATGCCTGAAACAAATCTAAGAGTTCCTGTTTACCTAAGAGGTCTGTTAACTCTGGAAACTAGTGGTATGCCAAAGGAACATTAGCCTTGGGATCATTTTTTGTTTTTCAAGACAGTAGAGTTATCTCATAATGATGAAAACAATCCTAAAATTATATCGCATGAACAGAGGACTTACATCACTTCCCACTGACAAAAATCTCTGGTGCGCCAAATCCTGAAATGTCTCCTTTTTTCTGTCAGGATGCTAAAATCCCGAGCATGAACACAGCTAGTTTTCAACGTGTTTAAATCTCCTTTAATGACACTTCTAACAGGAAACCTGTTTGTTTGTAAGAGGAACAATATCTGTGATGTGTGGAATATTTAGGAGGAATATAACAGGCAATGACAATTGAAATTTAGATATATTTGTTTAATTATTTTTTTATGTTGCACACCTCAAAAAAATAACCAATTGGAGAATAACAGAATTGCCTATATTGGAAAAGACCTTTAAAATCACCAGGTCCAATCATTAACCTCACACTGACAAGTCCCTGACTAAACCATGTCCCTAAGCACTATGTCTACATGACTGTTAAATTCCTCCAGGGATGAAGACTCCACCATTGCCTTCAGAAACCTGTTTCAAAGCCTGAGAAACCTTTCAGTAAAGAAATTCTTCCTAATATCCAATCTAAACATCCCTTGGTTGAACTTGAGGCCATTTGCTCTTGCCCTATCACTTGTTACTTGGCTGAACAGACTGATCCTCACCTCTCTGCACCCTCCTTTCAGGTAGTTGTAGAGAGCGATAAGGTCTCCCCTCAGCCTCCTTTTCTCCAGTCTAAACAAGCCCAGTTCTCTCAGCTGCTCCTCATAAGACCTGTGCTCTCAACCCTTCACCAGCTTTGTTGCTCTTCTTTGGACATGTTCTGGCACCTCAATGTCCTTCTTGTAGTGAGGGGCCCAAAACTGGACACAGGACTTGAGGTGCAGCCTCACCAGTGCCGAGTACAGGGGTAAGAGAACTTCCCTGGTCCTACACTATACCTGATACAGGCCAGGATGCCATTGGCCTTCTTGGCCACCTGGGCGCTCTGCTGACTCCTGTTGAGCCAGCCGTCAAGCAACACCCCCAGGTCCCTCTCTGCCGAGCAGCTCTCCAGCCACTCCTCCCCAAGTCTGTAGTGCTGCCGGGGGTTGTTGTGGCCAAAGTGCAGAACCAGGCATTTGGCCTTATTGAAACTTGTGCAGCTGGTCCTGGCCCATCGATCTAGTCTGTATAGACCCCTCTACCCCTCTGCAGAGCCTTCCTATGCTCAAGCAGATCAACACTGTGACCCAGCTTGGTGTTATCTGCAAAATTACTGAGGGTGCACTCAATCCCCTTGTCCAGATAATTGATAAAGATGTTAAAGAGGAGTGGCCCCAGTACTGAGCCCTGGGGAACACCACTTGTGATCAGCCACCAATTGGATTTACCTGCATTCACCATCACTCTTTGGGCATGGCCATCCAGCCAGTTTTTTACCCAGCAGTTATCTTTAAAGAAATTATTTAGTGGTGCTGGATATTAATTTTGGTGCCAACATCAAAATGCAAGAAAAATCAGGAAATTTTCCTTAGAGTGAAGTTTAACTTGTGTTGAATACATATCAGCTTACCTCATTTCTGCTGTGCTCTAACAATAACTGAGTCAAATACCGTAACAAATGAAAATATCAGAGACAATACTAATCTTTGTGAAGAATACAGGAACATTATATCTCACCTCCCCCCTCCCTTCCGCGCCTGCCCTCCCCCCCTCGATATGCCAAAAGCTATTATTTTGAAGATAGTGTCTGTATTTTAATAACATACTGACCACTAAGATTCTGGCTTATTACAAACTCAAGATAAAAGCCTGCTGCCTTCTAAACCAGTTCAAGAGATTTGACATGACTTACTTAAATAACAGTATTTTCTTCACGTGCTGTAATCCTTCAGTGTAAAATTGTGTAAAATTCTCCATTGGCTGTAATTTATGTGGCCTCATGTGTCATCATTCTTTCTGTGGAACAGCAATATAAAAAGACTAGTTTCATGTATTTTTCAGGAGATGTTTAAATAATAGGAAGCAGGAATAGAAGAGTGATCAGTTTACACAGACATTTCTGTACATAGAAAATGAGTTGAAAATTGGACTTTTCCTGCCTCCACTGCTATGGTTTATAGAAATGAACAGGTTGTACCTGTATCACATACAGAAATAATGTCAACATAATTTTTAATGAGGAGGCTAACCAGAGTGTCAACATTCAGCTTAATGAATGTCAGTTGATTGCAGTTATATAGTTGTTCATTCAGTAGTATTTGAGCACTCAGGTAACCACATCAAAACTCAGCTCATTCAGTAA
>NW_010300347.1:3190-6552 GCF_000700745.2 Antrostomus carolinensis | reverse complement strand
GAAAACAGTTATTGTTACAACATAGGAGAGTGATATTCAACTTCTACTGAACGAGCTGGCTCTATTTGGTCACCCGAATGTAAGTTACTACTTCTTACTTTGAGGCACACCAGGGAACCTGAGATACAATCACAGGGCTGGCAGATATGACAGAGGACTCACAGGATGCCTTTGGAGGCAGTAGCTGATGGTCACATGGGAGCATTTCAAACATGTCTAGACCTCTTCTTTTGTAAAAACAAGAGATTCCTGTCCTATTTCTCTCCATTATCTCAAATTCCACTTGCTGATGCACAAGGAACATGTCAGACTGTGCTTGAGCCTGGGACTGAACTAAACCCAGAACTGCTTCTCCATGAGTTCTTTGGCATTTGGAAAAAAAAAATAAAAAAAATGAAGAGCATGCATTTCGAAAAAAATCAATTTGAAAGGTATAAAACCTCAACATTTATTTTCAAAATCGTTCTTGTGTGTACTCAACATTCTTTACTTTTCTTCTGATTTTTGATTTATTATTTTTAATCTGATTTCCTAAGGAATTGAGGCTTGTACAATCGTATGGACTTCCCATCTGTCTGACTCTCCAGTTGTCAAATAAGGAAAATTTCCATGACATCTGAAAAGTTTCACTGGAATCAGTGGCTTTGTAAAGAAGAAATAATTGGCACCATTTCTGAGGGACCAGGAAGAAGAAGGTACTGTTATCCCTTCTGCTGGATGCTAACCCACAGTCAGTTACTACGTACAAACAGTACAAAGGTACTTACAGGCTCACTGCAGACTGTATTGGCTCCTGGCCAGCCACCAGGCTAGAAGAGGCAAGTAGAGAGCACAAAAGGAGCCAGAGCATAAGCAAGTGTATAGACCAAAGAACTGAGGGAACTGGGGAAGAAGCAGAGACACAGAAGAGACAGATACGGGAAACACGGCGACCGGCACAAAGGGCCATCATGTGGGAAGAACCACCGCTATTCCAACAAAGTGGAGGAGACATAAGAGCTTTATCAGTTTTGTTGTTCATAGTATTACTATTCTTATAACCTGTTAGTAGTAACAGTACAAGCAAACATGAAATCTCTTTGCTATTCTGTTCTAGCTATGGCATACTATTATTCACAACCTAAAGGACCAAAATATTGTGAACTAATGTTACATCAAGACAAATGACACTAACCACTAGTTACCCACTTGAGTAGATCAAGGGTAATTATTTGGCACAAATACTTATGGACACTCAGATCACGAATTAGTGCTGTAAGAGATCTGTGGATATTCACACATGTGGTGGCATTCATAAGAAAAGCTCACTGGGTTGAATCTACCTGATCAGGAAGAATATTCTTCTGAACTCAAGGCTGATACAACTGACCTATGAGTTTTAAACTAGGACAAGAGGAATATGAAAGACAGATGATCTCTGAGCCCATTTTTACAATAGAAAGAAAAAGTCTCCAGTGAAAGGAGATAAAGGAAAATAAAAGAACTCTACAAGATGAAAGGATGAGAAAGAAAGTAATAGCGGAAGAAAGAGTCACATAAACTATACTTACAGAGATGGGATTGTATCACAATCTGACCAGGAAGCTGAATGAGAAAAATCAGCTGAGAAATCAACACATAAGTTTGAAGAACATAGATAAGAGCTGGAGGTCTAAAGAACATGGAAATGGATATTTTAAGGGACAAAAGAGACATGGCAGAAGGATAATAATGAAAGGAATAGTTATTCCAGAGACCAAACTTCAGAAAATAAAGGTAAAGGTGGATTAGCATTGTATATTAGTGCTATGATAGAATGTATTTAGAAAAAGGTATTACATAGATAAAACTTCTTTGTGTGTGCAAAAATAAATTGAGGAAGGGTTATTAAGAAAGGATCTCTTGGGAACATATGAGGTGTCTGGTCCTGAATATAGATGGATCCAGCTATAATGCTAATAGAAAGGTAACGGCCACTGCAAAGTATTTCATTATAGGAAGCTTTAAGCTTTCACACACAAATTGGAGGAAAAAGTAGTACTAATAATGCTAAGTTCTAGATATATCCTGAAAATTACAGCCAACAGACTTCATTTTCAGTTACTAAGTCAATTTTCAGTGCAATAATTTTAAATTGTGTTATATTTAGATTAGATATTAGGAAGAAGTTCTTCACTGTGAGGGTGGTGAGACACTGGAACAGGTTGCCCAAGGAAGTTGTGGATGCCCCCTCCCTAGAAGTGTTTAAGGCCAGGCTGGATGAGGCTTTGAGTGGCCGGATCTAGTGGAAGGTGTCCCTGCTGATGGCAGGGGGGTTGGAACTAGATGATCTTTAAGGTCCCTTCCAACCCAAACCATTCTATGATTCTATGATTAAGTGAGGAAGTGATAAATAGTCATAGAAGTATACAGATACGGGGAAAGCTGCCGAACATCAAGCTATTCTAGATTTGTGAATGGAATTAAAACAAGTAGCAAGAGGTTCCTTAGCAATCTAGATTAAAATGGAATGAAAGAAAAGAGGACTCTGCACGTAGAATGGTATAGGATAAACAGTACTCTAAGTATGAAGCCAGAATAAGTGAATGCTTTGCCTCAGTTTCAGTAGGTAGAAGGGCAAAGGATGGGATGCAGGCTAGGAGTAAGAAAATCATAGAATCATAGAATGGTCACCTGGTTAGTCAACACCAGAGGACCTGCCAATCGAGTTGGCCCTGCCCAATCAAGATTTTTACGCACTGTAGAAGGGGATAAAGTCCCTGTGGTTCACATTAAAAATATGCTGGGAAAAACAGTCTGGATTATTCCGGCCTTGGGTGAAGGTAAACCCATTCATGGGATTACTTTTGCTCGGGAACCTGGGTGCACTTGGTGGGTGATGCAGAAGGATGGGGAAGTCCAATGTGTGCCTCAAGGGAATTTGATGTTAGCTGAAAACAGCTGATGAGTTGCTGTATTGTCATTGCTATGCTTGTTGTGTATTATACTAACATATTAAGAATTTCCCCAGGTTAATGAAGAAGGAACTCCAATGGAACCAGAGCTGGTTCCCAACAACTTCTTCAAGATCAACATCTTCAACCCGCAGACCCTGAGCACGGACTATGCTAGATATGCCAGCTTGGAGTTCCAAATGCAGCATGAAACAGAGACTACACACCATCCTCCTGCTGTGTCCAATGCCACCTGCTCCATTGACTGTGCAAAGTTTACATCATTTCTCCTACCTTGAAAGACTGTCATGACAAATGGAACCCAAGGTTATCGACTAAATGAATTCAATACACATTTTGAAGGAATGGTCCATAAACTAAGAGAATAATATATGTGTGTGTGTGTATATATATATATATCTATGTAAATATATTGAATATTTTTTTCTT
>NW_010300347.1:0-2111 GCF_000700745.2 Antrostomus carolinensis | reverse complement strand
TCACAGTAGCCTTCTCCTTTTCAGGGAAACTGGTTCTCTCAGCCTCTTTTCATATGTCATATGTTCCAGCTAATAATCTCGGTAGCCCTCCCTTGGACTTGCTAAAATATGTCCATGTCATACCACTCCAGATGTGGTCTTATCTGTGCTAAACAGAGAGGAAAATCAACTCTTTCAACCTGCTTGCTTATGCAGCCTTGCTTATGTAGTGCATGCAGTATGCAGTCAATCTTCAGTTACTCCTCTAATCTATACTTTAAATCATCATTGGTATCACTGGGTATAAAAGGTAAACTTTAAAAATTACCAAGTATCCCACAAAGCAGAGATATGCTTGCTAAATATCTCTGAGGTAACTCATTAATGCAAAATCCATAAAGTAATTGCACAGCAATGGACCTATACTGTCTTTTATTCACAGAGAAAAATCCATGAACTTGAAGGGAACATTTAATCTAATAAAATCTTTTCACAGCTCTTTGTTAACTGAAACTATTCCTCTCTTCCAAGGAAAAAAAAAAAACAAAAATCTAAACCAAACAAAGCAAAACCAACTTTCTATAATCTCCTTCACGGTTTTGGTTGTTTTGGTTTGGTTTGGTTTGGTTTTTTTCCCACTTTCTGCTTTATCACACTTTGGACCACTAAAAAAAGAAGAATAGTATTTAAAAACTGCAAACAGACCAAAATACATTCATTCAACTTTCTAACTAAAAACAGAATTGGGAAAGCATTTTAAATATGAAGACATTTTTAACAACTGCTTTACAGTTCATATAATCAATTTTGTTTGCTACTGTGCCATGGGAATACTGATTAAAATTTTACTTTTCCTTTTCATTCTATTTTAATTAAAGCTCACCCACTATTTGCATACTTCTTCATTAGTTCTTCCAGCATAAGCATATTGAGGCATAGTCAGTCTTCAGAAGTGTAACCTCAAGGGCACCTCTGGAAATAGCATTGCTAACTAGTTCATTATTTTGCTTTTCAGTGGTAAAAAAACCCAAGTCCAATCTTTGGTAAGCAGCAGGCACATGCACTATTCTGATTTTCCTTATTCTTACCCTAGGCAGCTGTAGAATACAGGAAAGATTTATGCCAACTGACTATGTTTTTATTATTGTGAAAAAAATAAGCAATAGTTAAATTGCAATCTTCAATCAGTAAAATGTCTTCCATCCACATACATTAATTAATTAAATTATTAAAAATTGTCTAAAAATAACATATTAAATATTCATGACTAAGGGTTAATATTTAACTTTTGACTATTCTGCTGTAAATACCACTCTAATGTCTATTCTGTCCTGGAAATCTCATTAATTTGACAGAGGGGGATAAAATTACTGTGAAGATGTCACATCTTCTAAAATGTGACAGAACTTAAACAACACTTGGCACTTTATACCTAGTAACGTGCACAAGTCAATGGGACTTGATGAGGTGCAACTGCAGTCCTGAGAGAACTGGCTGACAAAGCTGACAAACCACTATCCTTCATATTTGAGAAGTCCTGGCAGTCTGGTGAAGTTCCTGCAGACTGGAAAAGGAGGAACATAACCCCCATTTTTTAAAAAAGGGAACAAGTGAGATCCAGGGAACTACAGGCCAGTCAGTCTCACCTCTGTGCCTGACAAGATCATGGAGCAGACACTGGAAACTATGCTAAGGCATATGGGAAGTGAGGAGGTGATTGGTGACAGCCAACATGGCTTCACTAAGGGCTAATCATGCCTGACCAATTTGATGGCCTTCTATGATGGAGTTACAGCTTTGGTGGATAAGGGAAGAGCAACTGATGTCATCTACCTGGACTTGTGCAAGGCATTTGACACTGTGCCACATGACATCCTTGTCTCTCTGGAGAGGCGTGGACTAGATGGATGGACCACTTGGTGGATAAGGAATTCGCTGGATGGTTACACTCAAAAGAGTTGCGGTCAATGGTTCAATGTCTAAGTGGAGACTGGTGATGAGTGGTATCCCTCAGGGGTTGGTATTGGGACCAGCACTGTCTAACACCTTTGTCAGTGATATGGACAGTGGGATTGAGTGCATCCTCAACAAGTTTTCTGGTAACACCAAGCTGTGCGGTGCAGTTGACATGC
>NW_010300346.1:0-473 GCF_000700745.2 Antrostomus carolinensis | reverse complement strand
GCCATTATTGTAAGAAGATAATACTCCCCTAAAATCAAGAAGAGAAAAAAAAAGAGCTGTGCAGCACATCCCAGGTAGGAAATTTCCCTGGTTCCCCAGAAAGAATTGGCCATGGATTTGGGGACAGTGGCAGAGATAGAACCCAGGTCAAGGAGAGAAAGGTTGAGCAGGAAGAAGTACATGGGGGTGTGGAGGTGGTGGTCACAGGTTATGATGGTAATGATGAGTCCATTGCCCAGGAGGGCAGCCACATAGATGCCCAGGAAGATCCAGAAGTGCAAGAGCTGCAGCGGCCTTTGCGCAGGACAGCAGCCAGGTAGATGCCCAGGAAGAACCAGAAGTGCAAAAGCTGCAGCTCCCATGTGTCTGCAAATGCCAGGAGCAGGAACCCGGTGAAGGAGCTGCCGTTGGACATTTGTTCCGTTTGGGCACAGTGGACTAACCAAAAATAAAAAGACAGTGACAAGTCAGGA
>NW_010300345.1:0-23570 GCF_000700745.2 Antrostomus carolinensis | reverse complement strand
CAAACCATTCTATGATTCTATGACCTGTGAAAATCTCCAGGGCTAGATCCTTGCCTGGTAAACACCAGCTGAGGTCCCCAAGCCACCATTCCCTGTTTCACTGTTTTAAACAGGCAGGAAATCATCCCTGTTGCTCTTAGTCAGGCCCTGGTCCAGCCACATTGGTCAGCCATAGCAAGTCACCAGTTACCTGCACAGGACAGCCTTCAGGTACTGGAGTGGTGAGGTGAGGCATCTGCTGACACAAAGCCTAAATGGTCACACAAGGACTGAAACCACCATATCACCTTGAATGAAAAGGATAGTTTGCCACCACCCAAACTGATGATGCTCAGTTGTTCTGGCTGGGCATGCTGTACACCTTGTTCTAGTGGTGGAAGAAGGTTGTCCATCTACACACAGACTGGAGGACATGTATGCATCATGGCCCGTGGAGGATCCATTTTAAGGACTTCTACACTGAAGCACGGGGTGGCCCTGCAAGCATTCCTCCCGTGGCATGAGCTTGGAGAAAAGCAAGGAAGGCTTGGACAAAGATCCAAGAGAGCAAATTGCTTGTAAGACTAACTAGGTTTCCAGAAGCATCTGTATAAATACATACAGAGAAATTAATGCAATTTTTTAATCAGCTACCCCACCATGATAGTGGCCATGTGAAGGACCTAAACTGCCCGGTCTCCTGCTGATTCTTATGCTGGAGTATCTACACGAAGAAGGCCAAACCTACATTGGCAAGTGTTGGCTAAGGAGAGAGCTCTTTGGACATCCCAGTAAGTCAACAGCAAGAACTTTCTAAAGGTGAGGTGGTGTGTGATCCCCTAACCTTGGCACAATGAAAGTGCTGACAAGAAATCTGCAGATAACATTTCCTTTGTGGTCTGCAACTGCCAGAAGGACCTGCCTCCTGCAGCAAGTGCAGAGATCTTTAGAAATATCTCACCCCTCCCTTCATCGTGGCATCCATGCTGACATTGATGACAAAAAAGTCTCATTGTTTTGGAGTTCTGTGATAAACCAAGGCAAAATATTTTGTCACACCCTTTGCATAAGTTCCAGCACCACTGTATTCTCCAAAACATTGTGCATAGCTGTGTGAATGTCCAACTCTGTCCAGTTCAACAAACAATCCATTGAACAATATCATCTAGGTGCTGGGCACCACCAACGTTGTGTAGCACAAGGACCTATTCTTGGAGTATTGTTGGACTGTGGCACAAACAAGGGACCTTGAGGCACTAGACAGCAGTCAGGCTGTGACTGACAGAAAGACGTGAGATTTACAAGGCTGCTACTTGAGCTAAGCTGTGAAGACTCTGCTACAACTTGTACCTATCTCCAGATGATGCGCAGAAGATGATAGAAAGTAGAAAAGCACATTAACTAGGGCTGCTGAGAAGACCTTCAAATCTGGGAGGTATTTGAGGCAAGAATTTATATTCTGTTATACTGGGCCTGGGCTGGTCCCTCCCCTTGCCACATTCAGCCTTGACCAAGTCAAAAGCTCATTTGTGACCTGATTATACTAGCTTGAGGTAGAAGGTCAGCTCACAGCCTGCTGGCTTCTGCTGCTTGGGTTACCAGTTTCCCTACTACGTTGGCACGGATTGAGTAAAGGACCTGGATGACCTCAGGAGTACAAATGGCCTCCTCCAACTTAGCATCAAGCCTACCATCCAGGTAGGCAGCACTGAGGTACACCAAAGTTACCACGTGCATAGCCAGTATGGCCAAAGTGTGTGCATAAATTGCCTGAACCCATCAGCAGTGTCCCACTGGGTGATGGAACGGTGATCACCACTGGAAAGGACAGTGTACTCCACTGGTGGTCCCAGCATAATGGGTGTCCTGGTTTTGCTAGGATAGAGTTAATTTTCTTTTTAGTAATTAGAATAGCTGTATTTTAGTTTCAGTGTTTCAGTTCAGACTTATTATGAGAAGAACGTTGATAACAGTACTGGTGTTATTAGTTGCTGCTGGAGCTCAAGGCCAACGTGTTTGGCTGGTTCACAGCTGCATTAGGACTGGGAGGGAGAAACGCAGTGAATAGCAAAACCCCAAACTGGCATTTGGATGTGGATATGTCGTATTTCCTACATGTTATAGCACCACTCTAGATATCTGCAACAACCACAACTCGTGACTTGACCAGACAGTACATGGTTTTGCAGATCTCTGCAAAGTTCACCTGCCCTTGAACCCGGAAGAGGACATGAGTACACATACTTACTTCCCAAAGTGAAGACCACAAGAACCTCTGAAAGCAAGCTTTCACATCCAGGTATCAGTGGGCCACTGTTAAGACACATGCTGCTACAGATGCAAGGTGCTCATTACTGAACATCAGGATGATGTTGCAGGTAATAACAAAGGTCTAGATGCCCCCATATCCTATCTCCAGCAGTGACCCAAGATGCCTAAGGATTACATATGGCCAGGGAAAATGTATGTGGTATTTTCTACTGACACTTCCCCAGGATTCAACTATTTTTTGCTCATGGCCTTTCTGAGGTGGAGGTGGTTTCTATGTATATTTAGTCACCTCCAACAGTTATTAAATTAATCCATCAATCTTTCATGAACTCATGTAAACCATAAGGAGCTTCATCCTCCTTTGACAAAGAGTCCTCCAGGTCTAGTCACTGCTGCATGAAGAACTGTCCCTCCTGTTTGGTTTGACTCTGATTCCCACCTGCGTCAACTGCGCCCCCTCACATCTCTTGGGTGGGGTCTGCACAATACATGCACAAAGCTGTCAAGGCATGATGGGTGTCAGTCACCGTGTGCCAAGCAGACACCATCCAGATGCCACATTCTAATGCAGCGGCAGCAGTGGGTGTGCTGAGGGGCAGCATCCAGGCCTGGTGGCATAGGGAGCTTTCCAGAGGTGGCGTAGCATGGGGCAGGGACCTCTTCAGCATGTGAATCTTGTGATTGCAGCGTGGCTGCACTTGGGGCAGGCAGCTCATGGGGGTGAGTACACAAGCAGAGTGATCTCGGTGAGCAGCCCTGCGCAGAGCAGTGCCAAGATGGTTACATTGACCCCTGTAGTCATTTAGTTTGCTAGTCCCTGCCTATAGACAGACATACATTATCTCTCATCCTCTCTTGAGACAGCAAGTTCCTGGGGTTGGGACCCCTTTCATGTTCTATGTTTTGTTCAATATCCAGTGCTGCTATGTTGTGGTCCTTCACTTTTTGCTGGTAGATGAGTGGAGTTGCAAGGCTCCATCACTAAATGGCAACTCAGCATAGATTAAGGGGCAGGGGGGAGGGAGAAGCATTAGAAAATATTGATGACACAGCCCTCCTCTCTTCCTCAGGTTCTGTTTTCACTCTAGCTCCCTAATAAAAACATTAATCTAAAAATAATATAATCAAGAAGCCTTCTACATTGATATACAAAACAATCTTTGCTTAAAAGCTGCAAGATCTCATCAGCTTGTGGAGCCTGTCAGCAGGTCAGCACTGTGACTGAAGTTTATTAACAGGGCTGACAAGGTTGTGCCGGTCTGTCTGCGCCAGCAGCAAATCACAAGGTTTCTAATTCAGAGTCTCTTATTAACAGCAGTCCCTGTTCCTTGTTTTTATTTGTAGGACTGATTGAGGGCACTGTAAATCTGTAAGCGAGCAGTCCAAGGACTTGAGTTAGAGTCCAGGGTCAGTCTTGGAGGAGAACAGCTTTATAAAGTTGTGAGCTTCCTGTGATTCCCCTGGTTTACTGAGATAGAAGCTCCGATAAAAAGAGCATGCGAGCTAATACACAAGGGAAGTAAGTTGCCCACGAGTTACTGGTATTCTTATGCTCTCTTGCCTCTAGAGAGTGGCGTTCTTGGAAATACACTGCTGTCACACAGACCTTAGATAAAAGGCAGTTTGCCTGCAAAAAAAAAGGGGGGGGGCGAGAAAATTGTTTTATTTATTGAATTCTCGTGCTTTGTACCAGATGACCCATTATCACACTTCTTCTCCCTCTTCTCACTGAACTAGAATGGTGTAGCATGTTACTTGCATCCATTGTGGCTTGTTGATAAGATGCAAGGACAAAATTTAAACTTCCATATTTTTCTTATCCTATCAGAGATCAGGAATATCATTAAACTTTTCCCTCTGGTCAGCTGGTTGGCATTTGGAGCTGAGGAGTGCTGTTTAGTATTAGTGGGCTCAGACTTGAAATTTAAATATTTTATAGAGTTCTTTGCATTGGTTCTGGGACCCTCAAGGTTGGGAAATTAAGGTCATTTGCAGTCAACAGCTCTGCTTGTTGGATTTTAGCCGAGGACATTTGCATTAATATCTTCCTTGGGTATGATATTAAGAAAAAATCACACAAATTACAATTTTGCCCATTGTTTCCCAGAGTCTGATTTAACTCCCTAGGAAGCTAGCAAGAGTATTCTTTGATTTTAAGGACAATTGGATAAAGGCTCAGTATACAACGGACCAGCTATTCCCTTAGCGTGAAGTCAACAGAGCACAACTGGCTCCAATAAAGATGTGCCAATTTACAGCATGTAAGGAACAGGTAACATATTTTTCCTCAACAGCTAAAAACGACACTAACTTTACAATCACAGGTTGAAATCAGGATTTTGGTGTCAAAAGATTTGGATTTGAGCCATGTGGGTCAGCAGGCAGGGTGAACAACAAAAAACAAGTGAATATTTTTTCTTAATAATAGTTCCACCTCTGTTATTCTTTCACGTTAAGTGTCAAAATCCCAAATATTTACATATGAGACATTTTGGTGTGTGCTAATCTGAAAGGAACACAGCCTAGCACAGACCTTCTAGTAGAGCACATCCTCCAGCTTTTAGATCAGAAGCAGTAATACAAGTGTATTTGGCAGATTATGAAAGCTAGGCAGACAAACAGACCAAGCCCTTAATTACCTGTCCCGGAGAATTTCTAGATCCTGTTAAATTGCTTTATTCTATTTTCACTAAATGAGAAAAAGGTCTACATGTTGGAGGTTGAATTTGTGTAGAAATAAAATGGAAGATTAAGACATGAGGAATACTTTATTATATATAGTTGTTTTCCTTAAGAAAAAAAAAAGGTAATTAGTTAAATTAATTACTTTAATTCACTTTAATTATATAGACCCATTATAATAGCTTTTGATCATGTTAAATAATGACACAATGCTTATGAGGTAAAGTTCACCTGAGAGTCAACATGGATAGCAATTTGGGCTCAAAGGGGTGGCTGCAGTTAGCGCACAGCAGGATTTTATTTAGACAGAATTAGGATAAAGAAAATTGATTTTTAACCAACCATGAGGACCACAGAAAGAAATTACTACACTCCTTGAGGGAACAGAAGTGCAGTCACCCTCATGGGAAGAGAACTAGACTTAATTTCTCAATAAAGCTGAATTTCACCAAGATTCAGTAATTAAACCACCTTCTTTAACAGTCAGGATATTTGCAGCCAAATTAATGTTTCTTCTTACTTAATTGATAGGAAGGCACATTTGCATTCAATGCTCGCCAGAGCTACATTACAGCCTCATTGTGCCATTGTCTTCTTAGGGGCCAAAGACTATGTACGTGGATCTGAGCGCTTGACAGAAACCACAGGTCAAAGCCCACCACCTCCATGTGTGTTGAACACTAGTGCTTGTTCCTCAAACAATGCAGTTAATCGCAGCAGCCCCAGCCTGACACTAGCTATTCTCCTCGACTGAAGGGAAGTTTTGAGTTAGAAATGGGAACTTCTTTGAGGTTATGCGTTTCACAGGCAGCTTATCTGTATTAACTTGCACGGATGTATGTTGAAGAAAACTTTTGCCTCGGGCTCTGAGCCAGTTTGATCTCAGTTATTAGGACCTGGAGAAGCTGTCCCAGGGAATGGACCACTCCTAGACCACAGTTGTGTGTCACAGGGTGTTATGAAGAGCTACAAGTAGTGAGGGGCTGGAGACATTTGAGATTGCTTGGAATTCACCCAGAATTTACAGCGTTCTCCAGGTGATCCAAAGGCAATCTGCGGTGCTCATTTCTTCTACATTTGAGGAATTAAATATAGAGGAGGTGACTTACACTGGGCTCTGCCTCACCACCACCACCACCAAGCCTCAGAGCTGTCACCAGTTGCCTTCTTCTGGGATACAAAGAAGTTGGTCCTAAAGAGGACACTGGCTGCAATGACGATCAATGCCTAGTGCTGGCCAGTGTCCCTGGCTGCACTGCACAATAGGGCTGATCATCCCACCACTGACCACAAAGCAGACACAAGAAGCCTTAGGGAGAGGAGAGAGGAGAGGTGGAACAGCAAAGGCCAGGAAAAGGAGTGAATCTGAAGAGAGAGAAAGAGAACAGGAAGGAATAAGGAAGGGAGATAGTTATTACGACATTTCAGTGGATCGGTAAGGAGGAGACTAACTGTGTCTGGGAAGAATTACATTTGCTCTCTCCTTTCTAAATTAAGACTTGTAGCCTAAAGTGAAGAAAATATTTGGAGGAAACAAGATGCAGGTGCAAAGCAGGAGACAAAGCGTGGCTGGTAATGAGGAAGAGGATTCTCCTTCGGCACGCAGAGGAAACAGCAGGGGAACCAGGGAAGCAGATGCTGCTTTCTGGCAGCTTGAGTGAAAGGTAATGTCAGGAAAGTCAGGAGGGGACAAAACTTGTCACTTTTTATGGCTTTTCCATCCCCATAATAGCCTTTTTTATCAGATTACAAGATCATTTGAACTGGAGAAAAGAGTGAAAATGGATGTCTTGCTGCTTGTGCATGGAGAACAGCAGGGCAGCAGCCAAGTGGAGGGACTCTGATGTGTCCCAACTGGAGAGAGAAACACACTGGTGTGAAAAGAAATGCCAAATGCTTTCCCACAGCTTAAGTACAAGCAAAATTGCTCCTCACTTTCTCAAGACCCCTTGAAAATTTGAAACACTGGAAAATTATTTTCTGTAAGATTAACAAGGAGGTTAGTTCCCAAATCAGAATCTTCATGGAATCAGGTTTTAGACAGCTGCTTAAGAGAATGCTTCCTTCAAAACTTTAATTTATTATAAAATTATATGAAGGAATTTTAAGGTTTCTTATTCCTCCAGGAATGTCCTGAGCTGTGCAGGGATACTTGCAGCTCCCCTAGGTCTTCCTGCCCCATGTTCACACCTAATAAAGCAGTGATTGACAGATGCTATGATGAGAAGACTGTTTTGTAGTCCCTGAGGGAACAGAGGATTAGGTATTGGCCAAACTGCAGTTGCAAAGCACCACCGTGACACCTACTGGACCCATGGCTGGAATAGGCACCAATTGGTCTTGTCAATGAGAGGTGAAGCAGCTAATTTGTAGCTGCCAACTCAGACTCTGATGATGTTTTGGTGGTCCAGCTGCATGAGCTTCCACACAGACTCAAGGCAGCAGAAGATACAAAGGTGACAATTACTTTTGCATGGAAGTTGTCCAAAGCTTTTTTGTGACAAAGTTTATATTGGAAAGCTTGCTATGGAGCTGCCTATGGTCTCTCTCTGGGTTACTCATCATATTGCTGTGCTCAAGGTCAAACTCTAACATCCCTATTACCAGACTACAAGGTAGATGGGCGAGACCCCAGCTTTGGGAAGAGCAACAGTGACTGGTTGGACACAAATGGGATGAACCCTCAGGTCATGGAGAACTGACATTACCTGCAGACATCAAGATTATCTGCAGAAAAGGAGAACTTTATCATTGCAGAGTGGAGGCTATGGAGGCATAACTCAACTTAAAATGCTGTGTCTTTGGTTTTAATCTGGGCCTTAATATATGCCCATGTCTAATGCTGTCCTTGGTGGAGCTCTCTGTGCCTGGGTAGATGCTTATGAAGATGCTAGTTCTGAAAGTATTGAAAGTTAGTCTGGAGAAGAGCAGGCTGAGGGGAGACCTTGTCACTCCCTACAACTCCCTGAAAAGAGGTTGTAGCGAGGTGGGGGTTGGTCTCTTCTCCCAGGTAAACAGCTATAGGATGAGAGGTAGTGGCCTCAAGTTGTGCCAGGGGAAGTTCAGGTTGGATATTAGGAAAAAATTCTTCTCCGAAAGAGTGGTCAGACATTGGAACAGGCTGCCCAGGGAAGTGGTGGAGTCACCATCCCTGGGGGTGTTCAAGAAATGTGTGAATGTAGCACTCAGGGATATGGTTTAGTGGGCATGGTGGCGATGAGTTGACCGTTGGACTGGATGATCTTAGAGGTCTTTTCCAACCTGAACGATTCTGTGAAAGTTAAATTGAGTCTGATACATGACTGTGTTCTGAAAAAATCAGTGGAGACAAAATGCACTAGTGTAAAGTGGACTTTTGAAGACACCATAAATCAGACAACACCCTCCTGGGCTTACCCGTCAGGGATTGACGTGAGTCAGAGACTCTGAAGATATTACATGAAGTTGTTACATTAATGGGATGAAGCTGCAACACTTCTTGGAGTAGCATTATTTATTTCAACACCCCTGAAACGTACAGTGTGGTCTTCTCCAAGAAGCAAACACCACCACACTGGCTGCATCTTCCAGCAGTCATCAAGACATGACTGCATGGTTGGCAGCACCACCTGCAGCAGCAGCTAGAACATGGCTTAATGATTCCTGCAGCCACTCTCTCCCTCCTGCATCATTTTCTTTCATTGTCTTATTCCTCTTCTTTTATGTATTTTTTATTGTGCTTGTTAGCTAATAACCAGCTAAGACAAAGTCATCTTTTATCATGTGTGATCCAAAAAACATCCTAAATGTAATACCCAGAGCAGTGAAACATAGTTAACAGCTTGCCATATCCTGGAGCAGCTGTTATGAATCTGTGTTTCTACAGACAGACTGTTAGAAAAAAATTAGTGCTGAAGACAGTATCCTCTGTGATGGGATTTACTCTGAGGTTTCTTTCTCACTTTGTATGTGGTTTGCATGTTGTCTCTTTAAAGGCGTAACCAGAACGATGAGCCACTTCCACAGGTCAGGAAGGGTTCCCAACTCTTCCTCTCCCACAAAGCACAACAGCACAAGACCACCCCTAAAATCATCAACAATATATATATTTTTTAAATTTTGCTCTAATTGATAAGAGAGCTGGAAAAAAGATGTTGATAAAATAAAATCTACTGCCTTACATTTCAAATGCTTTAACCACTTGACCCTCTCTTTTTTTGTCTTTAATAAGCTGAGAAGTTCTTTAATAGTGGCTGTTACTAAAAAAGCAAGCCAACAATCACTTGACATAAAACCCTGAATCAAAGTTGATTTTTTAATCTTTTAGCAGTAAACCCAAGCCTTTACATGAGATGTAAACCTGATTCCTTCTTTAGCCCAAGACACTCCTTTTTCATCAGCGCATATGCATCAAAAGGTAAAATTTAACCTGGAGTAGCACTTCTTTTATGATCTTCCCAGCAAATATTACTTTTTGGTCCCCTGAGGCCATCCAGATATCCTGAAGAAATTAGAGACAAAGTTAGGGCAATTCTCAGCTCGATTAAATCAGCTTGTTGGAAACCCAGGATCAAGGAAGAGCATTTCCTTCCTAACTATCCGTGCTCCTGGTGGGTTCAGCTCTGGGACAGGAATGAGCCACTACCCAAATCCTTAATCACAGCTCCTGAGAGGTGGCGTATATGTTGTCTGCTCTGTTATATAGTGGTACAGCTCCCAGTTACAAAAGTCCAAACTAGTTTATCAGGCTAATTTAGATCATGCTAATTTAGATCTCAATTAAAAAAAAAAAAAAACACCCCTGTGTGCCATGACTTTACAGGATTTTCTTCCCCTTAAGGAAAACCTGTGTGTTAACAATTCAGCTAGTGCAAATTTCACTTAGTGTCTGCAATATCCAGAATGTATTTCAAAATAAATTTGTTACTTCTGCCTAATTTTCCCCAGACTTTAAGAATAATGAACCGTTTTATGTCCCCTACCAGCTCTGTGGCTCCTCGGTAGAATTCTTCTCTCCAGCTTTCCAAGTTCAGTCACTTTCTCAGGATGCAATTTTAAGCTGATAATACTAATAGGTCTGTGCCTAGCAGTCCTCTACTGTCAAGGACCTGGAACAGGATACACAGGAGAGATGTTTGGTTTGAGTTTGTTTGGGTTTTTTTTTTTCCTCTTGTGGGAAGTGCCATCATAGCCTCTAATTTTCTTCAGTTTCTGAAACTCTTCCTGGGGTTTGTTACACTGCTGTCTTCTAAGTCTGCGCATCTATGGTATTGTCACCCTTATACAGTTTGCAGAGCTCATTACATTAATTGTTTGACCTTTCTCATAATGAAGTGAACGTTCTGCTGCTCACACTACTGACCTTTCTGTGCGACGCTTACAGATCTATGGCAGGAAAACAGATCCTCTTGGAAGAGCTATCAGGGGAGCGTTTAATCAAATGAAGTCCAGGATGGAGAGGGATCTCACATGGATTCCTGTGAATGGTAGCAGATGCCCTGTTCTGATCCAGCCAGTCTACATGTGAAAGAACATGAAGGACCTCATGTCCTCATTGCAGCCTTCCAGTACTTGAAGGGAGCTTATAAAGAGGAAGGAGAGCAACTTTTTTCATGGGCAGATAGTGATAGGAGAAAAAGAAATGATTTTAAACTCAGAGAGGGGAGATTTAGATTAGATATTAAGAGGAATTTTTTCATCCAGAGGGTGGTGAGGCACTGGCACAGGTTGCCCAGAGAAGTTGTGGCTGCCCCATCCCCAGAGGCATCCCAAGCTAGGTGGGAAGGGGCCCTGGGCAGCCTGATCTAGTGGTTGGCAACCCTGTCCACAGCAGGGGGTTGGAACTGGATGATCTTTAAGGTCCCTTCCAACCCAAACCATTCTATGATTCTATGAGCTCTGACAGGTAGCAGCAGCTGCCATAAGGAAGTGTAATACAGTAAGTGAAATACAGTAAGTGAAGCTGAAGATGGTTCCTTAAAAGCCTATAAGTGTTAAAAAACAGTGAATAAATCATAAATACAGTCACAATTTTCAATTCTACTCATTTAAAAATTATTGGTATGATTTATGTGATATTGGAGTCTCTTGGCCTGTAAGTCACGCTGGAGACCAGAGTTTAAGCTCCATCTTGGAGAGAGATGGCTGAAACAACCTGGTCCTTCACCCAAAATACAGACTGCACACCGTGGCCAGTGAAAAGCCACATGGCGTGGCTGGCAATGCTTTACGAAGTGCATTTTGATGAAGTACATATCTGTGAACAGAAGCAGGAACAAAATAGGAAGAGGCAAGGAAGAAAATATCATAAGTGTTGAAAGAGAAGCACAGGAAAGGGGCCTAAGTAAGCAAAAATATGTTTTTTTAAAGTAAATTTCTGAGTAGGGGAAAAAAACCAACACAGAGCAGAAAAACAGATACATTATTACCCATGAATGGATTCTTACTCTTCAAGGAAAAACACGATGTATTCCCACAGTGGATGTCTATTGGACAACATGAGAGAAACAACCAGCT
Organism: Antrostomus carolinensis; assembly: GCF_000700745.2. NCBI lineage: Eukaryota > Metazoa > Chordata > Aves > Caprimulgiformes > Caprimulgidae > Antrostomus > Antrostomus carolinensis. The sequence continues at coordinate 12,143 of NW_010300345.1, read as the reverse complement.
CCATCAACCATTCTTCTAACAGGCTGAAATCTGGGATGAAGCACGCAACAGAAAGAACCAGGGTGATATTCAAGGAGATCTCTTTTTTTAAAGTCCAGAAGCTGCAAGAGCAAGAAATACAAGCTTAAATGTAGGCCAGCTGCAGAGCGGGAGGAGCCCCCAGTGAGCAGAGCATGGGCTAGGATTTGAGAAATCTGATAGCACTTCGGATTTATCTTCCACTTCACTGTGCTGTGTTTTAGTCCCACCAATGTGAAATAGAGCTCTTTCCTACCTACCAGAGTAAGCAATGAGAAAAAACGTGATTTAGCACTCTGGTGATACTGGTGTGGTTTGTGGTGTACCAGTTGGGTGATGAGTTATCACAGAAGTGACATTAAAAAAAACCCCTTTTTCCAAAACACAAAAAAAAAAAAAAAAAAAAAAAAAAAAAAAGAAAGAAAGAAAAGAAAGAAGAAAAAATCCAACCCCAAAAACCAGTCTGAAAATATTTGTTGGTAGACTTTTGAAGCTGCCATTTAGACAATAGCTGACCACTGAAAAGAAATGACCATCTAGGTTTTCATTTTATCTGAGACTTCTCTGCTTGGATAGCACCTGCAAACCTTCTACCACTCTTGAGCCTGAATATAATTGTAATGCCAAACCTAAGTCACACAAGAGCTGTTAGGAGTGTGGTCACTACAGTGGAGGAGTGTGGTCACTGTGGTGGTTTCAGCCACAGCTAAGACCATGTGGTCCTTCACTCACTCCCTCTCACACAGTGAGATGGAGAAAGAAACACAACAAAGGGCTCATGAGTTGAAATGAGGACAGGGAAGGCTCACTCACCAGTTATGGTCACAGGCAAAACAGTCTCAACTTGAGGAAGAAAAATCAATTTAATTCATTACCAATCAATCAGAGTAGGATAGTGAGACATAACAAGCACACCTTACAACACCTTCCCCCCACCCTTCCCTTCTTCCTGGGCTCAAATCACTTTGCTCCCGATTTCTCTGCCTTCTCCCCTGCAGCGGCACAGGTGACAAGGAATGGGGGCTGCAGTCAGTTCACCTCTGCCGCTCTTTCCATCATGAGATCCCTCCCACAGGCTACAAGAGCCCAGGAACAAGATATTCCAACTTCCCATGGAGTCACGGACCTCTTCAGGCACAGCTCCCAGCTCTGGGGTGGGGATGTCCACTGGCTGCAGACAGGTCTCTGGTCCAGCATATCTCTGGGGTCTCCTTGCTTATCACGAGTACTCAACATAGTCACAACTGCACTCAGACACAGCTTCCCGCTCTGCTTCCTCCATGGCCTACACACAGGTATTTGCTCCACCTTTGAACCTCCATGGCTGCAGGGGACTCCATTTACTTCCCCCTACTCTTCTCTGTGCTGATCTGGGTGTCTGAGGTTCTCTGTTTCCTCCCCTCTTCCTCCTTCCTCATGTCAATGATGCTCTTTTTGTTTAGGCCAATGGTCTTTTGTTCAGGCCCATGGTCTCCTGATGGCTCTCTCCCTCCTTGACAAACCAGGTCTTCCCCTCATAAATATGGATTCAAAGAGGCGTTTCCCTATCGCTAATTGGCTCAGCCTGGGCTGGAGGCAGGTCCTCCTTGGAAGCTTCACTAAGCTTCTCACAGGGGCCATCACTGTAGCCCCTTCCCCCACTACCAAAAAATGCCTCCCCACACACACAAACCCAACACAGTCACCTGGGCAGGCACTGAGAGGAAACAAGCCATAAGGTGATGCTGGTGCTAAGAGTGCCCAGCCATCTCCAGCCCATCACTGTGTCTACATCAAAGGCTTCTAGTAACAGATATGGCAATCAATAAAATTCATAACTAAATTATTTAGATAATAGAAGTAATAGATAAACTATATAATTTATTATATAAATTATATAATTAAATCTTATTTGTGAACTGGGAGCTCCAATTTGAATTTGACTGTCTGAAGGAGTAGGGAAGGTCAACTCCCCTCCTCAGCCATATCCCAGAAGCACCAAGACACATCTCATGCTCCTCACAGGTTTGCTGGTGGGGAGAGTTTCCTTAGTCATCTACAGAGAGAAGACAATGGCATTTCTTTCCTCTGTGGTCTCTTCATGGGGAGGCCTGGCTGCATCTGACACAGGATCTTACAACAATCTGATGATAACAGCCCTAGCAGCTCCCATAGCAGCTCTTACTGGCTGGCATCGTCCCACCATCAGCAACACTGAGAACACCAGCATCTCCCTGGCACCTCTCATCTGACACAGTCCTGGCATGAGGGAGACCCGCTAAAAGGCTACCTGTACCACCACATCTAGAAACATCACCCATACGAGCACTGCTAGAAACTTGTTTAACTAGCAATGAACTACAGAAAGTAGTAAGAGAAAGCTCGAATATGGATCTTCTAGGAGGTTTTAAGCGCCTTGCCCAGCTATCCCTATTTACCTAAGGTTTTCTTTTCATTCATAAAATTCTAGGTTTCCCAGCCTGCTTTGCTTGTAAAGGCACAGCACCTTAGCAGGTAGGCAGACTTTTTGTTTAAATAAGAGCATAGGCTGTTGCTGACATGCAGCACATTAAAAGGAGAGGGATGTGTTAAAACGATTACACTGCAGAATTCTTCAAATTAAACAATGCCCTTGTTAAAATATTAATAGGAGAATAATTTTTCAGGGAAGAAAACTAAATAATCACATTAAAGGCTTCCAAACATTGAGTTTTGAGATAGGATACTTTAAAATAAAATTTTAAAAACCTCTGAAAATCCTATACCAACAGGAAACCCTAGTCTCAATTTTCAGGCTTGTATCTCTAAAATTCCTTGTCAGATTAACTTCAGACTTTACACACACAAAAATCCTCCTCTGGCTAGAGAAAAATAATTGAAAAAATGTAAGGAGAAAGCAGCTTTTTTGCAGAAAGTCAGAAAAATGAGGCTTAGCATGTAAAGCTAGACATAATCTTCACAGTGGAATCACTGGAGGCTTCTTAGTGGATGAAATATTTTTGGTTTTAAGCTCTATATTTCATTGTCTCACTGTATTTTATTTATAACCCATCAAACTGTTAGACTTCCTATTGTTTCTCCTGATACTTTTTTTTCTGTTTCAAGACCTTCTTTTGAAGAATGGCAGAATCCAAAACCAATACAGCTGTGGTAGGTAAACATCTGTCTCACTTTTGAGATGGGTTGTGCAGCTCTGTCCTCGAACATGCTCTGTGCTGACTGATGCAAGACATTCCCTAGGTGTTTACATCCAACCTCCAGTTCCTCGGCAGCTTCATCACCAGAGGACAAAGGCATTAGCTGTGGGACTGGGCTGGAGGGCTTGCAATAGCCTTCACCTGATGACCTGAAGGTCTTGCTGGCAAAAAATACACCGAGGCCACAACCACTGCAATGAGCTGTGGCAAATCACTCTGTTTTTGTTTCCACAGAGAGAAAACCAGTCCTACCCAGTTCTCTCCAACAGTTTGTGAGTATTGCCCTGGTGCTTCTAGTGGTGGCTGGCTTCTTCAACATACTCAGTTGGTTAAAGGCTTCCCTCTATCAGAAGTGCAGAAATGTCACCTGTTCCCTTCCAAAGTCAAAATCAGCTTCTTGTTACTCTGATACAGACTCAGCAGAGGTGAAATCCATGACCAAGCTTGGAGGTTAGTTTGCAAAGTGTGGACAGTTAGCAGAAGAGGTATGTTAAAGGTTTGCCCAAGCAGGTCACAGGCATGCTAACCCAAAATATTGCCATTTGCTTGAGTTTTGTTTCTTAGGCCACTCAGCTCAGCCCCTGCTTTCAGTAATAGCAATCCTTGGATGCATTTTCCCCCATTAGACAAAGTGCTTGGATGCCAGTAACTTCGTTATAGGTATCATGTCGCAACACAACACACTGCTTTGGTTCTCACACAATGTTCAATGCTTTCATGAATTATAATGATTCTAGAAGGGTCTGATCCTGCTCTCATTGAAGTCAATAACAGGACTTCCATGAAACCCAATACATGCTCCCTATCCATTTAATCACTCCTCAGAAAGCAATGAAAATATCAAATGGCAGGAGGCAGGCGAGAGGAACGTGTTGTGCCGACTCTGCAGCAGGCCAGTTCTTGAAATCAACCCCAGCATTAAGGCTGATCACAGCCTGTCCTGGTTTTTAGCTGGGACAGAGCTAGGTTTCTTCTTAGTAGCTAGAATAGGGCTGTGTTTTGGTTTCAGGATGGGATTGGTTAAGAGAAGAATGCTGATAGCATACCAATGTTTTCAAGTGTCTCTGGAAGTTGAAGGACTTTGTGTTTTCCTAGCCTGAATGTTTCCTAGTCCTTTAGGAACTAGGGAAAACCACAATCCTGGAAGAGAGACAGCCTGAGCGCAAGAGCCCTAGAGTCTCTCATTAATACTAGAGCCCTTCATTAATGTACTGAACATGACATTATACGATATGGAATATCCCATTGGCATATCCAAATGCCAATCTGAGGCACCAATTTTAATACTTCTCCCCTTCCTAGCCCTAAAGGAAAAAGAAGAAAAAAAAAAAAGACCTCTTAGGAGACCTTCAGCAGTTTGGCAATTGTGTCATTCTAGTTCTTCCAACAATCAGATAAACTCAAGAACAATGTTATTTCCTGGCCAGGGGAGTATAAAGTAAGCTACAATTTCTCACATAACCTGCTTCCCTGTGCTTCTGAAACTCATACTGCACAGGCAATGCTTTTCCCTGATGACAGTTCAAAGTCTAGAGAGTTTCACTTTTTACTCTATTTAAAAATAAATATGTGCTAATTATAGGACAAAAAATTTAAAAATCCCCATTCTATTGCACTGTGCAGTTCTGCTACTTGGCATGGGCAGAGGGTTCAGTGCACTGTTGCTGTGAGCAATGAGGAGGGCTGAAAAGGAAAAATCAATGCCATTTCTTGTTCAATTAAGTTCATTGTGATTCAGAACCACCTCCTCACACTGCAGAGCCTGCAAAGATCAGTGCTGCAATCACTACCTTTTAGCAGCTTGCCTTCTCCGTCTGGACCTGCACAAGCCACTCACTGGCAGGACATCACACTTTGCTCTGAGAAAAAGAAAGAAAGGGGGGAAAAAAAATACATCCTTATGGGACCCTCTGAAATACATTGTCATAAATCATGGGTCTTCAGGTGTGCATGTCACAGAGGGGGAGAGAGGGTAGTTTCCTCAATGAGTCATTTTATTTAGATGTCAGAACTACCGCTGTCTCTTTACCCTTCAGTAAGAAGTTCTCTCTCCTTGCTGCCTCGCTGAGAAATATCTGCAATACATCTCTTGCTGCTTGGTCTTGCTCAGGCTAAGCAGTGCTATGGTCTGACTCAAAGTCTTTTGGAAGTCAATAGAAAGATGCTGGTGGACTCTGATGGACTACAGATCAGATGCCCATATGCCCAGGAATCAGGGGTTAGTAGTCACGGCTATCAAGAGGTCATGACAAAGGATTTTTAGGGTCCCTCCTACCCCCTCACCCACTTTAGCTATTCTATGGCATTTGAAAAACAACAATAATAAAAATACATGTTTGCAGTAGAATGGGGTAACCTGGAGAGTTTCTGATCCCGAGGCTCAGCCTGCTGAGGATGCCAAGGTCTACCATGGTGCAACATGCCCACTCAGTGCCAGCACCAGCACCCAGTAGGCCTGCTCAGTATCTCCCAAAAGAGGAGCCCAGGATGCTTGTGAGCATGTCTCACTCTAGTGACAGGACAGACAAACTACAACATCCTGACACTCCCCAGTCTGCCTTTAATGGCTACTGCCAGCTTCCCAGGTGGAGAGGGCTTGTCCAAGCCCCTTGGGCTTCAGCCCCAAATTACACCGGTCTAGCAGAGCAAACAAAACCTAAAGGCAAGAATGATCAGGGGTGGCACAGGCAAAGAACAACATAAGAAAGAGATGTAACTCCTTAATGCTACTAAACAAAGGCCTTTGATGCTCACAAAGGTGGTTTTTGACCCTGAGTGTGTGTTAGCTAATTGTAATAGATAACTGATGCATGAAACATCTTAGTTCACAGCTATCCACATCACTTCCCAGCCTCTTTATTGTACTGCTGGATCATGCTGAGGAGCAAGACAAGTCAAGGTGGCTGACAGCCATTTAGTTGCTCCGTGCCCCTTTGAACAGCGGCCATGGAACTGCTCTTGACTTCTTCAGCTGCAATTGCCTACTTGGCAGCTGACACCTGACGATATTGAAGTTAATTATGCCAATTGTGGCACAACACAAGACAAATGTGGACCAAAAGTGGTCTCTGAAGAAGGATGGTTTTTAATGAATGTATACTTCTGCCCAAGTCATGCCTTTGTGAAACTAGTTCCCAGTTCACATCAAGAAGCAGCATTGTACTCAGATTCACAGGACTTATCTCTGACCTTTCCCAGTTTCAGTGTCAAACGTATGTTCCTAAAGCTAATAGTGGAGAAAGAGGAGGATGAAGAAGTTGCATGTCCTCAGCATCTCTACAAAGCAGATTGCAGATGCATTTACATCTGCTTTTCCTTGTCACAGAGCCCTTTTCACCTTTGCAGGCATCTTTCCTCCCAGGTTTCATCCTTCTTAGGAAAGTGAGATCTCACTCGAAGTTCTTTCAATGCACATGTGACTGGCAGAACATCTGTCCTAGCAATGTTCTCATCAGCCCACAATTAATTAACACATCATTTTCCTGCTCCCTAAATCCCCAAGTTCCCCTGAAATTTTGGTTTTCATCACTAAAGATTGATGAAGAAAAATGTGAAATGAAGAAGCAGTATCTTCCCATGATAGCTGGAAATCTGATATGACTGGTTCTTTAAATATATATATATATTATTTTTTTTTTTTCTAGAGCAAATCATATTGACTCTTATAAAGAAAACTCAGAGTGGTATTTCATTTATTGAAGTCCTACTGTAACTGAAGGTTAATAGCTGCTGTGGCAGTAGATACTCTATAAATCAATGGAAGAAACATGTGAATTGGAATATCACCCCACTGAGGAACATCCCGTCTGACTGTGGTCAATAGAAGTTGTGATGTCCATGTCCATGGAAGCAGGAAATGTTCACGTGCCAGCAACTTTTAGGACTAGTTATAGATATGTACTGAGGATAAAGGCTTTGTGCAGCCAGTTTGTGTTCTGGCAATGGTGGTGTTATCCAAGATTCAGAGCTTAGTTCTGAACCAAGACCCAGAACTTGGTTACTGGCATTTGCAACCAGAGAAACTGAAATTATCTTCATACCATGGGAGTGCATTCAAGGTTATTCTCACACACTCAGGATGACCGGTATCTGGACCAAGGTGTCTACTAAGGATGTCAGAAAGTGATCAACAGCTCTGGCATGATACACACAGCTCATCACAAACTTTCCAATTCCTTACGTGGTGTGGATTTCACCATAATCAAGCAATTGCTGGAACAACCTCCCTGGGGATGTGGTGGAGTCCCCAGGACTGGAGGTTTTCAAGATTGACTGGACAGGGTGCTACATAATCTCACCTAGGCTCCCTTTTCCATGGAAGGCTGGACCAGATGATCTCTGGAGGTCCCTTACAACCTGGGCTGCTCTATGGTTCTGTGTTCTATGACAATGGTAAGATGCTAGGAAATCCAACAACATCAGCCATTCCACAGCCATTTTCCAGGTCTATAGACTTCCTTCCAACCTATGATGAAAAGCGTACAGACTGGCCTTAGGTTTCTGTCTCTTGAAGGAAAATTTCAGGGGTAAAGAAGCTAAGTATTGATACTGCTTTCTTCTGAGACTGCTTTACTGAAACCATCCTACTCTTTGAAACATCCACAGGCACCTTAAGCAAATCATGTGTGGCAAACATAATTGTAGTGGGTGTGAACTCCATCTGGCTAGAGCAGCGCAGGCTCACTTGCCTCCCCCCAGCTTGCCTGGCTCAGCAGCAATGCCAGCGCCACAATTCAATATAAAGGGGTCATGCTATTAAGATGCAGAATTTCAAGTGTGCACACAAAGGCACCCTCCTAAAAATATATCTCTGAGGAGTGCAGTTAAATGCAAACACTGCTGTTTCTGTAATAGATAGCGCTTTCCTTACTGGATTGGCTGGCATGAGCTGATCATGATCAAGTGACATCTTGGTTTTTTAAGACTGCTTTTTAAAAGATAAAATTACTGAAGAATGAACATAGATGCTGAGCTCTTCAAACAAATATAGTGAAATCTGGCACTCTGGTTTTCCCCTTTGAAAATCCCAGAAGCTGAGACTGAAGATTGCATTATTCTAATCACTTTCTAAATTTATATCAGATCATTGTTTTCTGTGTCAATTAGGTTACAAATACCTTATGCAGCATTTTTCATTTTTTAAAGATTCAGTATTGAGCAATCACATCCCATTTACATCCACTTAGACGTATGCTTGTCTCTTTCCTAGTTCTGTATTTGGAATCACAGCAACAGTTTATATTTTCAGAAATATATTTTCACATCATCAAATGACAACGATTTGCATGGTGAACAGGCAGCACTATTTTAGTACTAATTTCTAGGCAGATGTGGGGCAAATAGTGGTCTGGGGTGCATAACTTTGCTAAGGTCAGACACATCCAGCCAGTAATGAAGCCAGATGTCTAATGAACAAGGCCACCCAAAAAAACTGTAGAATTCTTGCCATCTTCAAAAGGTATTTCTTTAATCCTACTTGTCACATTTTTAGTGAGTTCTCATTTTTTTTCTACTTAAATAAAATCTTGGCAGATCATACTGTAAACAGCTATTCATTTATCAGCTGAGTTTGATAACTGCATGGATTTTTCTGGCTGGCCACCTTCCTTTAGGGAAAGTAGCGGCTGAGGGCTGGGAGCCACAGCACAGGCAAGGACAGCCACCTCTGCAGGACTGTGAAGCTGAGAGTCTATCCCCACTTCTGGGCGAGATGGGAGGGTATGGGGATGCGAGTCACTGGCTCTTGTTTCATCCCAGCTTCACTAGGGCAGGAGCTCAGGCTGATGGTAAGGGAGAGTAAAAGCAGTCACCTCCTGGTAGAGAGATGATGTTACTGCAGGATGAGCTAAGAGCAAATACATTTCTCACACACCCATAGGAGGGACTTTCAAATATCACTGTGATCACTGAACCCTCCCCTCCAACCAAAGCTGCTGCTCAGAATAAATCAGTCTCTGACTGACAGTACCAATGATTCAGTTTTTATCCCTATTACTAGCCTGCAACCCTGAACAGAGGAGCCCATGAGTGTGAGCTGTTTGAAGAGAGATTTTTCATTTAAAAAAAAAAAGAAAAAAAAAAAAAAAAAGGATGAAGTGAAAAAGAGATTCAGGGACACAGCCAGCCTTGCCAGAGAAAGCAGCTCTCCCTGCTACCTCGAGCCGGCTGCCTTTTTTGAGGTTCAGCCATGACAGTCAGCTGAAAGCTAAAGGAGAAGCCCATCGCTAAACGTGGTGGGTCCCCTTGTGGTAGATGGTTTAGATGGAGCTGAGCTTGCTTTATATCATCTCCCTTCACGCTGCTCTCCACCCGGTGCTGGGAGCTCAGGACTGCCCACCCAAACACTTCCCCAGCCACGCCGACACACGGCGAGCTCTGGCAGAACTATATCTGGCCAACAGCCGTGGGCTCCGTCTGTCCGCCTCCACCATGGCACCGATCACACGGGATGACACTGCCACCAACCCTAACAAGCGGAGCACGAAGCTGCCGCCAGGACACAACCTGTTTTTCTTAAAAAAATGAGGGCAAAATCGTGCTGATGAGCAAATTGTCCTAACGAGGAGTGAGCAAGACATCATCAGAAGTGCCTCTTCTAAAACATACACAGATGTCTCAGAGACAGGTTCATAGTCAAGCACCTTCTAATACCATGTTGGGAGGGGGGGAGATTTAAAAAAAAAAGATAGTTTGATAAACAACTGTCCCCACTTCATCCTGCTCCCCAGCTCCCAGCAGAGCTGAGAGTGCTGCTATTTGAGATGGGCTGAAACCACTGGCGTTTGTTCAGAATCTATAGCCTGACAGGCCCCTTCCTTCCTGGGGCAGGGAAGGTGGTAAGGCTGGAGCCAGGCTTGAATTTCAGACAGAGCTGGACTGCCCCAACAGTCAAGAACATTTAGAGGAATTTGGCCAGGCCCTTTTGACCTCTGTAATTGATGCCTCTGGTAATCAGATTTTTGTTATTCTTTGGCCAGAAATCCCCCAGGAATGTTGTTCTTGTACAATTTGTGGCCAGATTGCCAGAGGCTCCAGTCATTTCAGCAGTGTTGGACGTACCAAAAGCCAGATATCAACTCTTCCTGATTGCACACTGGAAACTGTCCTGAAGTTCATTCCAAAGCAGATTTACGCAGTATAATGTCAAAATTATGGTCAGGACAACTTTCTTGGAGCTAGCCCAACCTTTGTCCTGAAGCTATAACTTGTCTGCCCTCAGAAAAAGAAGTAGCAGATATGAATGTATAAATAAACCAATACATTTATCAATAGGGCAGAGGAGTGAAATGAGAAATCCCTCTCGCTGCAGCCTCTACAACCTGGTGCTCCTACAAGGGGGCCTTGTCCCCCTTAACAGCAAAACACAGCCTCAAGTAGCTGAGCTGCCAAGAGCTGGTAGGTTCAATGTTTATATCCATGCACCTCAACCCACACTCCTTTCCTGCTCTTCCTTTTTTCTGCTGATAATGCAGTGACTCTGAGACATAAAAGATCTTTTGGGCTATCTAACCTATCCCTCCTGGGAAAAGGACAGGGCTCCACATTTTTATATCCACTTCAGTCTCTCTGTTGCTCTACAAAAGCACCCATTGCCACAGCAGCAAAGAACTGAGTAAAAGTGTTTTGCCTTAGCTCCAGATTAAACTCAAACCTTTCATTCCTTCGAAAGAGAACATGGTGCGCAGTCCGAAGCCTGAGCCTGAGCCTCCTTGCTGCCAGCAATGTCTTCAAGGGTGTGTAAAAGTCAACTCTGCTCTGGGGTGCAGCTTCATGGCTGAGTGAATGGAAGGGCAAGCTGCCAGGGGACGTGGCACCCATTGCCTGTGCGTTGGACTATGTTCACCATCACGTGTCCACATGCTGAGCTGGCTCTGGGAGTTGGCTGCAAAAAAAAAATTTTTTTTTTTTTTAATTTCTCAGGTTAGTTTTGAGCCAGTTTTTTCCTCTAATCTGGCTCACCATCCATAGTAGAGATCTATAAATAGGAAGAAAAGGTGAAACAAAAAGGAATAGTGGGAAGGTGCAGAGGAGACAAGCCAGGGTTTTTCATCTGCAGACCCCAGGTGACTGCTAATGTAGTTACCCAACATTGCTCTGCTTTCCAGTTGATGAAACAGAGGCTGGGGTTTCACGATGGCTTTTGGAGAATGTGCATGATGGCCACCTCTGCACACGTTAGGCAGACCTAGAGAGACAATGGCATTCACCAGCGCTATATTTTGTGAATGGAACCTTTCATCGTGCCCTCCCCTTTCCTTACTTCCAGTTGCACTGATTCATTTAACCCCCTGCAATCCCTGTCCTTGCCTGGTGGGCTTCAGGCATTTGCAGGTGGTGGGGATCATGAGGACCCAGCCTGGCAGATTTTGTCCTTGTCATTGAGGTCTGAGGACTGTCATGAGTGGTTTGTAAAAGAGAGGGACCAACTGGTAGCCCAGTTGATCCAGGATTTCATAGCACTGCCAGCACAGTGGGATTGCAAAGAGGGGGGTCCTGGGACTGGGAAGAGTGAAGGTCAAGAGTTAGTTCTCCCTCTGACCAGTCCCCCTTTGGTTCCTGGAGATGCTACAGATGGCAGGAGAAGGTCAGGGCTGAGCTGGGGAGTCATAACTTTGCAGCACAAGAGCCCAGGGAAGGCCATAGAACAGGGTTTGGGTTGGTTACCTTGCAGCAGAAGTCATCCATGACGGCACCTTTAGGTTTTTCCTGCGCTGCTCTCCAGGCAGGGATGGCCTTGACGAGGGTCCTGGGAGGGGGTCAGGCTGCAGGACCACCCCACACCAAGCAGGAGCCTCAGCTGGTGCCATCCCCTCCACCCATCCCTGTGTCCCATCTCCAGATGACAGGTGGGGTGTCCCCCAGCCTCAGCCCGGCCCCACTGCAGCTCCCCACTCCCGGTCCCACGCGTGACCCCTTTCCCCAGCCCACCCTCTGCGGTCCCAGAGCCAG
>NW_010300344.1:3164-37673 GCF_000700745.2 Antrostomus carolinensis | reverse complement strand
CAACACTCCTGTCAACTTGGTGTCCTCTGCAGACTTACTAAGGGTTCACTCAATCCCCTCATCCAGGGACTTCTAATATCTGGTAAAACTTCTAATAGCTGTAAAAGTTTAACCAACCTGGATCTTAAGATTTAGTATTTAGATGCAAGCTTTATCTGAGATCATGTGTTCCATGAGAATCCAACTCTGATAGCAAGTACAGGTTGTCACAGAATGCATTTCTATAATATTATATCATAGTGTAAATTAACAAATAATGGAAAATAGATTTAGAAAGTAAAGTATCATGTTTTCACTTTTTTGAGATTTATTCATACAGCGAGAAATTGACAGATGGTTCATGGTGTTTTAACTATACCCCTCTTGCACACATTCTGTGACAACTTTGTAGTTACCTTCTGTAGAGATCACACTGAAGAAAGCAAGCTGTGAGTGTGAATTGCTCTAGATCTGATTCTGATTCACTGTGTGATCTGACCAGATTACTTAATATTTGTGTGTATCCTACAAGCTCATGAGGGGTTTGCTTTCACTGGGAAAAAATTGTTTTTTTCATTAATACTTCCTATGAAGTCAAATAATTAAATACCAATGGGGGATGATCATGCAAAACTCTGACCATGCCTGGAGTTAGCAGTATGTCCAATTTTGAACTTAACATACTAGTTTTAATTACAGAAAACCTTTTCTTTCTTTGCTGAAGATCAAACCTCCAATTCATTTACTATGTCCTATTGTGAGAAGAGTGACAATATGGTCCCACAATTATAGTACAGGATATCTGGACTTTTTACTTTGACTTTGATTTATTTTTCAGTATTGGACAAATCATGTTTTTGTCTTTAAGTCTCCTCATTTTTAAACTGGGAATAACACCTATTCAGTGACTTCAAAGATCAATAGTTTTTAAATCTTTTCTGTTTAGAAACATAAATGAGTCTCTAAGTATTACAATTATGTTTTATATTTAAATTATATATAAATAAAAAAAATCCCTTCCAGATCTCTTCATTAGCAGAGAAATGGGGGGGGGGAGGGGGAGTGAAGAAAACAAAAGACAAAGTTTATGCAAAGTTTATGCAATATTTTTAAATATTTCTATTGCTGTGGAGTTTGCAGAGAATGTTAGGCGGTAACATTTGTCTCTATGGAAGACTCAGTAGCATTTTTATATGGGAAAAGGAAACCAATTTGAGATGAGAAGCAGCACAATCCTAAGGAGAGATAACCTTCTTAAAGATAACCATAAGAAGAGAGTGTAGAAGATTACTGCTTTTGTATGCAGTTGCTTATTAATCCACTGTAGTGTTTTTGTGTTGCTGAATGAAAACAAATTCAATCGTACAAATTTAGGGCGCTTTGTGTCTTCTTAATTAAAGACAGGTCAGTAAGAAAGATGTAAAATAACTAAATAATGTGTAGACCATTGCACAGAGATGACTCAGCCTTATCTCAAGCCAGAAGCATTTCTAAAAATAATTAGGACCTTAAATGCTCCAAGTACAGAAAGAAAATGCACACATTACTACTATGCCACCATCCAGGTCAACAAGTTTCTGCAATACATATGTGTGCAAACACACACATTTATCTTCAGAAAAGTAGTACTTGTGAAAGTTAAAATGAAAGTAGTTTTCATAATGTTTTGTACTACTGATGGAAGTTTCATGGGGTTATTCTGATTTATTATCCACTGGAATTACCACAATATGCAACATTACTCTGAAGTGCAACATTAACTCTGAAGTGAACCTCAGAAAAGCTGAATAGATTTCCAAGGAAATTACTACCAGTAAATTTTAACCTGTTTGGTATTAGAATCATATGAATATAAATCAGCAATTATAACTCAGCAATTAAATCTGGAGTTATACATAGAACCAGTAACAGGTATGAAGATACAGTATCTAAGCACCTCTGTTAGGAACATGAAGAATTAGCCGCATTATAGTGTTCATCTTGTGCTCTATTTTAAAGCATTTTGGCACTAGATACATGGAGTTATAATACATTTAATATATCTTCAGAATGTAGCATTCCTCTTTTTTTATGTATTTGAGATACAGAGCAGTAGTATAAATATCAACACAACATTAAACAATAATTTCTCTAAGGTTTCTGTAACTCTGTTTTTGTTGACATTTTGTCTGCAAAACACAAAACCAGGCAAGATTGTAAAGTATGAGACAATTGCAGACCCTAGACAAGTATAAGAACAGAGGAAGGATGAATCAAAAAGCAGCACCCTGTCTGCTGCTCCCTCTACCTCAGTTTTTCCCTGGAAGTCTATATCTGGCTCCTCATTCTGTTTCTTTCTGTCTCACACCCTCCTTCCTAATGCTCCTCTCTGGTTTCACAAGTATTTCTTACCCAGACCCAGAGAAGTAGCATGACTGCTGAAGATGACGTCAAATGTAGTTGGTAGGGATTTTATGAATACAAAATTATGACTAGGAATTAGGATATGATTTTGCTTTTCAAATAAAAATTGTGTGTAAGCAAGAGCTCACCCAAAAAGTGTCATGCTCCCCCCACATACCCCCTTAGTGTGGCTTAGGCAGTAGAGAGTAAGATGTGCAATTTAAATGTTTTCCTTGTGTACCTGTTTCACTGTGATCTCTTTCACAATGGAAAAGAATTTTGCTTAGAGTTTAACCAGCTGCCCCCATTGTTCCCTGTGCTTCAGTGTTTATATCACAGGAAACACATAAAATCATAACTAGATTAACACCCAAACACAATTATGAAAAAAATACTGGGGCGCTAGAAGTCAGAGCCATGGGTATGGAGCTAATTGTGTTTTCAGTAGTGAAAAATACTTTAACTAGAATATAATTTTACTATTATATTTTACAGTTATGGTCCATAATTACTCTGTCTACTTCTGTCTCCCATCGACTATTCTAGAAACAAATAATAGTCATTTTTATGGAATACTTTAGAGATTCCTCATATTTCTTCAAACATCTGCTATGCATTTTGTTTTTATAGAAAGAGGTACATTATAAAAAAGTGGTGGGTTTTTTTTGTTGTGGTTTTTTCTTTGGTTGTTTTTTGTTTTTGTTTTTGTTTTTGTTTTTTCTGAAGCGTGTCATAGGTTATAGTTAATACACAGGAATGGTTGCTCTTCTCACCCTATCAAAATCATCTCATATATCACTAATGACTTTTAGCACACTTTTCTCAAAGTGGTAAAATGCATAGTTCATGACTGATTTTCAATTCTTTCAGATGGTACAGTGACAAATAAGAAGCAAGAACAATTTAGTTTGAGGTGTCTGTTAAATATAATTGGATCTAACCTGTTGGAGAGCCAGCCCATTTCCACCAATCTAATACCTAAATTTACCTTCACACAGTGTTCATATGAGTATCAAACAACACAACATAAATGTGTATTAACATTTAACAAATTTAGTTTATTTGTATTTTTAGTATCAAAGCAAACCAATATTGTGCTGTAATTTCAGTGTTCATTATTATTAATACATGAGCATTCTTAAAAATTGATAAAGTAGAACATGATTAAAATTTCCAAAAATACCTTGCTGGGAAGATTATGGTACAATAAAAGAACTATTCATTATTTTATTTTTTTTTCTAATGTATTATCATTTTTTAAGACACTGTGATTAACAGTATTTCAATTAATAAGTATTTCATTGTTATAAGTAACTTAAACCACTTTTTATACAATAAAACATATGCAAGGTCTTCCTCCAAGGAGACGTAATGCTTCTTCACACCATAAAATTATATGAACTGTCCTGTCTTTATAGACACAAATACGAGTTAGACTTTAAAATTTGTAATGCAGGTACATCAAACAACACTTCAGCATATTGGTAGAAGCTTCATGTTCTTGACATTCAGCAAACAGCCTTTTAATAAGCAAAGCAAAACTAGTTCATTAAAGTTCCTAGCTCAATTAACATATATGTCTTAAGTATTCTTAATAAAGTTTCATGAGAAAAAAAACATGAGGTTTTGGCAAGAGGAGGAAAGTGTCACCAGCTATATCAGATGTGAATTCAAACTCACCCACAAAAGGGCACTTTTGCACATGTGTTAATGATAAATACTGTCCATCTGTTTCAGAAATAGTGGAGAGAGGTATAAACAAATATATCTTCACAAAAGTGTTTACAAGGCAAAAATACAATTCATAAGAGGCAGCATCTCAGACATCTGGAACATAAATTCCATGTTGATATTTGGAAAATTTAAGAAATACTTTATGGGATCCATATTTACTAAGAAAATATTTTTGCTGAGTTGTCCACAAACATACACTTGGTGTCAGTTTAATAAGTGTGTGTGCAGATGGATGAAAAACAGTAAATTTCAGTGTAGATGAAGTGGGGGAAGAACTAAGAGGAGATGGCTCTTTCCTGTTAATTCCATACTCATTTTGTTTCTGAAGGCAGAGCAAAGGAAAATTCATCTACACAAAACACTGAAGGACTGAACAGAAGTGATTTGAGTCATCCAATTTTTAATAAATGTAGGTGGTGTACATACATTTTCTGTCTGTCTGCAGACTGACAGCTAACACTCATAGGATAAAAGTGAGATAGGGGACAATGTTCAGCTGTGGACATTACAAATTTGGTTTTATCCAATCATTATTAGATTAACCTGATTATGCTTGCTGATTTTGGCCAGGATAGAGTTAATTTTCTTCATAGTAGAGGGTATGGTTTGGATTTGTGCTGCAAACCCTGTTGATAATAGAGATGTTTAAATTATTACTGAGCAGTGCTTATACAAAGTCAAGGCCTTTTCTGCTTCTTGCAATGCCCCACCATTGAGGAGGCTGGGAGTGCACAAAAAACTTGGAAGTTACACAGTTGAGACAGCTGTCCCCAATTGACCAAACAGATATTTGATACTATGTGGCTTCACATTCTGCACATAAAGCTGAGGGAAGAAAGAGGAGGGGGGAATGTTCAGAGTGACGACATTCATCTTTACAAGTAACCATTATGTGTGATGGAGCCCTGCTTTCCAGGCAACGGCTGAAGACCTGCCTGTCAGTGGGAGGCAGTGAATGAACTGGAAGCTGGCAAATGTTGTCATAATCTACAAGAAGGGCAACAAGGAAGATCCTGGTAACTACAGGCCTGTAAGTCTCACTTCTGTGCCTGGCAAAATTATAGAGAAGATTATTCGGGGAGTTATCGAAAAACACCTGGAAGACAACACAGTCACTTGTTCCAGCCAACATGGGTTCATTAGAGGAAAGTCCTGCTTGACAAACCTAATCACTTTCTATGACAAGGTTACCCACCTAGCTGACCAAGGGAAGCCAGTCAGTGTAATCTTTTTGGACTTCAGTAAAGCCTTCAGTACCATCTCTCTCAGTATCCTCCTAGACAAAATGTCCAGCATACAGCTGAATAAACACATACTGCTATGGGTGAGCAATTGGCTGACAGGTCAGGCTCAAAAGGTTCTAGTCAATGGGGTTGCATTGGGCTGGTGACCAGTCACTAGTGTGGTCCTGCAGGAATCAGTCCTGGGGCTGGTGCTCTTCAATGTCTTCATCAACGACTTGCATACAGGGCTTGAAGGACTGCTAACAAAGTTTGATGATGACACCAAATTGGGAGGAGCTGCCCGACTCTCAAGGGCAGAGAAGCTCTGCAGAGAGATCTAGACAAATGAGAGAGCTGGGCAATCACCAACTGTATCAATTTTAACAAGGGCAAGTGTTGGATTTTGCACCTGGGACACGTCAACCCTGGACACACACACAGACTGGGGAAGGAGAGGCTGGAGAGCAGCCCTGTAGAGAGGGACCTGGGGGTTCTGGTTGATGGCAAGTTGAACATGAGCCAACAGTGTATTCTGGCAGCCAAGAGGGGCAACCATGTCCGGGGGTGCATCAAGCCCTGTATTGCGAGCTGGTCAAGGGAGGTGACTGTCCCTCTCTACTCTGCACTGGTGCCTTCTCACCTTGAGTACTGGGTGCAGTTTTGGGTACCACAGTATAAAAGAGATATTAAAGCTACTGGAGAGTGTCCAGAGGAGGGCCACTAAAATGGTGAATTGTTTAAAGGGGAAGCCATATGAGGAAAGGCTGAGTTTGCTTGAATTGTTCAGCCTGGAGAAGAGGAGACTGAGAGGAGACTTCATCACAGTCTGTAACTTTCTCAGAAGGGGAAGAGGAGGGGCAGGTGTTGGTCTCTTCTGCCTGGTGACCAATGATAGGACCAGAGGTATGTCAGGGGAGGTTTAGGTTGGCCACGAGGAAAAGGTTCTGAGGAATGGTCTGAATCTTGTGATTGTTCTATGCAGGACAACCTATGCAGTTGGTCTTCTGGGTCCCTTACAACTTACAATATTCTATGATTCTAGAGCTCTCTGTTCAGCCAGGCTGATCTTTTTCCTACTGGTTTGTCTTTTGGTACATAGGGATGGCTCTCTTCTGCACCTTTAAGATTACATTCTTGAAGAATGTCCAGACTGCCTGGACCCCTTCACCCTTCAGGACTGCCTCCCAAGTGATTCTGTCAACCAGACCCCCAAAACAGGCCAAAGTCTGCCTTCCAGAAGTCCCAGGTAGCAGCAGGCTATACCCATGCCCCCTATCATGCTGTCTATATTGAATTGTCCAACAATGAACTGCATGGGACCAGTTAAGACAGTTATTTGTATAATTCAAGATCTTCTTTGCATGGGAATTTCTGTTGACTTGAGATTTCAGTGTCTTTTATGTCAATCTGACTCAAGGTGCTTCCATGTAAGAAAAACAAAGAAAAATGTATCACACTTGCTACAGCAAATTGTTATGCTTAGCAGAAAGCAATTTGATACTCTGCAGCATTTGAAAGGGCAGCACTGCAACATGCTTCCTTAGAAAAGAAAAAAAGGACCTCCCAGAATAATATATACGTAAACAGTTTTACCCGTAAAACATTCCATCTGAGATTCATACTATATGGGAGCTAAGACTTAAAATACATGTCTAAAAAAAATTTCCTAGATTTTATTTGCTGAAGACTGCACTCCACTGCCACCTGTTAACTGAAAGAAACGATGTGGATATTCTATGCCAATAGCACATCATATACAATATTAAAACAAACAAACAAAAAATCAAATATATTATTTGTAAGACGTTTACAGAACACAATATTATTTTAGAATATCTAGTAAAATCTGCATTGGGAAAACAAAATTTGTTATTTTGCTGATTACATATCTATCCATATATATAATTATATCTATATATCTGTATAGTTATTTTTCTGATTATTGCATAAAAATGTATTGTTATCTTGCTGATTATATGTTCTTATATATATAAAAACATTTTATCTTCTATTTTTATATATACTTATTTATATAAAAATCAAAATAACACTACTTTTTATACAGCAGCTGTCAGAATAACAATGTATTTTATATATGTATGTACATACATATTTATATGTGCTTGTATACTTATATATTTGGCCAATGCTGTTAGTTGAAAGAGGAATGGGGGACACTATAGGAGTGTACAGCCCCAGACAAACAACCAGGTAAAGTAGCAAACTTTCCCTTTGGTTTCACAGAAAGTAGGAATGATTATTTAATAATTTTTTGCAAGCAACAGAAAATCCAGTTGATGATTGGTGGACCAAGTCTGTTTATCTTGTGGTGCATGGAAGCATTTACTCTCACAGTGATAAACCATTTCTTTTTATAAAATATGAGTATGTATCAGCTGCTTGATACTGTCATCTATAACACTTCCACAGAAGCATATTCCAGGACATCTCAAAAGAAAAAAAAGTAAAAGCTAATGAAAAGAGCAGCCATTGGTTGAAATAAAAATTTGAGTTGTGGTTGTTTTGTTTTTGTTTTTGTTTTTGTTTTTCTCCTGCAGATAAGGTGACAAATTGCAGTTTTATGAGGACAGAATGAGGAAAAAACTCTCATGCATTCTGAATTTCAGTACTCTGACAGTGTGTGCACCTCTATGAAATTAGTATCTTCAACAAACATATTAATTTTAAGCCTTCTGTAAAAGTTAGATAGCAATAAGAAAGAGATAGCTATGAAAATTAATTAACTACACTTTGAAAAAACATTCTGAGACAAAAGGATAGCCTCACTGTGCTAGGAACAGACATTATAATCCACATTCCACATAGGTTGAATTTGGTAAAAGTTATTAAAAATATGAAACTTCTTACTTGGTAATTTCCTACTTTCTATGATCTATGGTATTTTCCCATGTTTGACCTAGAAAATACAGTACACACAAAAGAGATACAGAAAGTTTTATAGTACTAGGAGTTAATATACAAAATATATTCAAACTGACTAAAATATCAGAAATGTTACTATTGCATTTAAGAATATTATTCACCTAGTGAAATTTAACATGCTAATAAATAGAAAAGGCAGCCTAGCCAATGCTTCAGGGCCTTAAGCTGCTTTATGCTGTGTGGATTTCTCCCTTGGAGTGTTATAGTCATACTTGATGAATCTAACTTTCATATCTGAGCTTTCCTGAACCAGTATCTGTATCTCCATTTGTCATCATAGAGACCACCAATGCAAAAAATCAGAAGTAAACATTGACTATTTCATCACAGCACAAACATACTGGCTGATATTCTGAACTTTATGCACCATGAGTTAAGAATTGGCAGTACAGTAACAGCACTATAATCCTGTTGTGATTAAAGAGGGGAGTCTCAAATCCTCTCTCATGCTGGATCTGCAAATACAGATGTGTGAAACAGAGGTCAAAACACACCATAAATTCTATTTCCCTTCACTAAAGATCTGAAAGCGGTTTTTATTCAAAGGGCAGGATTGGGATCCTCAGTATGTAATTAAGTAGTGTATTATAGATCTACACTTCTTTTCAAAATAGAACAAAGTCAAGACATTCTACATTTCTGTGATGTGAAATTTCAGAGGATTTTGAAGCACAAAAGCAGCAGGTGGAGGACATTGAAGCTCCGAGGGAGTACATGAGGCTACAGGCTTCTACTCTGACTCTGATTAAGATCTTGAGAATGATGAGAGAATAAATTTATCACAACCTTTAAATGACCCTAAATCACAGTGATAAGTTTTGCCTGTATTTAATCTATATATTACTTGACATTTTCACTACCATTTTACAGTATTATTGCTCGAAAAAATCATATTATATTTAGTCATTAGCTTGAGTGGAGTTAGACATTTGATGTCTGGGCTGCTTAGGTCTGATTGTGATTAACTGAGTTACTGCCTTAAGATATGTCCTTTTAGGGCACAGTTACCCCAGCACTTCCTTTGGTAGCAAAACTGATTTAAGGAATTTCTTTTTATCGATATCCAGAAGCAATTATTCTTGCCTCTATGACATGGTAAATGTCCCCCATCTACTGTATTGGCCCAACTGCTGTTGAACCACTGGGTAAACAAGATTGCAAAACCAATCCTATTCAGAAGAATGGCACATTTCTCCTGTCAGATCTTCCCCTGCTCTGAATGGCTGCATTACACACGAACTGAGTGAGTTATTCTCACCACAGTCTCGGCAGAATCAGGAGACTTTCTGAGATTTGAGCAATAACTGTTTTGAGGTTCAAAACTGAATAGCTTCTTCAGGAAAGGAGTGGGGAGATGATACAAGTGTTAAGGGAAAGGCAGAAATAGAAGTATGTGAGAGAAAGAAAGGACACATAGTAGGAGCTAACATCCCAACTGAAAACTCACAGCATTGCAGTTTCCTTCATTGCAGCTTTGTTGGTCTGTTGAAAGTCGTAAGTTTCTAGACTATGACTGGAAATACATACCTGGGCTATACCAGAAATATGTCTGGAATACTGAGTAACAGGTAACCTACTGTAGATCTCTTTAACATTTATAAGTACCTACACTAATCCAGACCTGCTCAGGTGTTGTGCAAGCCACATTGGAGCTGAGGACTTCATGAGCCTTGATAGTTTTTGCATAGGCTCCTGCAGCGTATGTAAAATGTTAACTACATTGTCCTGGTTTTGCTAGGATAGGGTTAATTTTATTCTTAGTAGCTAAAATAGCTATGTTTTAGTTTCAGTATGGGATTTGTTATGAGAAGAATGTTGATAATGTACTGATGTTATTAGTTGCTGCTGGAGCCCAAGGTCACAGTGTTCAGCTAGTTTACAGATACATTAGGACTAGGAGGGAGAAGTGTATTAAATAGTAAAACCCAATTGGGTAAGCCAGTGAGATATACTATATCACCATGTCATGTTCAGTATTTTAACAAGAGCTGACTGGAAAATGGGAGTATTCTCTTGGGGATCACTCAGGCTTGCTCTTCCAGGATTGTGGTTTCGGTTTTGGAACTGTCTCAGCTCCAGGATCACTGTCTGGCACAGGCTGGGCATCGGTCAGCGGGTGGTGAGTAATTTCACTGTGCTTCACTCGATATACATTCTGTTATTATAGTTAATATTTTATGTTAATTAATAAACAGTTTTTAACTCAACCTATGAGTTTTCCTACTTTTACCTTTTCAATTCTCTCTCTTTCTCCCTAGGAAGGGGCAGAGTGAGAGAGCGACCATGTTTGGCTGCAAGCCAAAGGAGTGAAACCACCACACTACAGTCACACATTTAGGAATTTACATGCATAAATGAAGTAATGTCTTAGCCAAAGGCCTGGCAGTTTAACCACTGTCCACAGAGCTGGTGGCACTGAAGCTTTCAGCAGTTTTTATTTCAGCACAAAAATGAGGAGAAAACCAAAGAGGAGCAGAAATGTCTGACATTCTAAACATCTTTAGTATTCAGAGTTCAAGGCTTATTCTGTTGTTCATTTCCACATCATCCATCACAAACAGACAACAGAGAGATGGAAGTTAAAAAAACCCAACCCTCTGTTGCCTGAGGCTTGGCTCAGTGGTTTGATTTTTTTTTTTTTTTTTTTTTTTTGGTATCAGTTTACTGCAATGCTTCATATTTAATACTGCACTTACCAAATTTCTGACTAAACAAACTCTTCAATCAAAAAAAACCCCAAAACAAAAACAAACCCTCAAAGCCCCAAAACGTGGAAGTAAAAATTTCATGACACTCTAAGTAGTTAGAAGCAGAAATATCCTGTAGCAATTTCTGTGGTTGCATGATATGTGTAAAATGGGGTTTGTATTTCTGTATAAGATGGGCTATAAGGAAGAGGAGATCAGAAAGGTGCAAGGACTTGTTGCTGCTCATCTTCATTATTTTTGTATTCAATTTTAGTATTGACTTTTAAAGTTCTCCTTGCTTCTGTGATTTTTACTTGTTTATAATCAAATAAGTATAAAGCTACATATTTCTGATTGTTTTTTTCTGGTAAGAAACAGTCTTGTGAGAGCTAACCTTTAGTTGTCACAATATTGGTTGGGGTATAAGAACTCAGCAAAAAATGAGGCTGAAGCAGATACAGTGAAGAGAGCACTTCTGTCTGTTTTATCAAGACTATGGACCATTACTTTAGATATATAATTGTCTTGTGGTGTATTTTATTTTTTTTCCTTGAGAAAGCTTCCTTAGATAATAGGGACACCTTCTGTAAGAATTTATGTAATTAAAGTAGTATAAGACCATATTTGTACATCCTTTCCTACTGGAAGTAGATCCAACCTAAGAGGTGAATGACTCAGTTTTATCTTTAGCATATTTTTTCCAGTTCCCTTCCAGGAGGTTACTTCCACTTCTGTTGTGTCAACTCCATTGTTTTTGTGAAGTTTTGGGTTTGTGTTTTTGATTTGTTGGGGAGGTTTGTGTTTTTGTTTTTCAGCACATCATAAAATGACTTTAGTTTTTTAAAAATGCCTAAATAAACACAATGAAATGGAAGAGAGGGTGTTGTTCATGCTCAAAAGATAGGTCACTACAGACTGATATACAAACAACTGAATCTTCACAGCTGAGTCACAGAAGTTGTTGGTGGAAAGTGGAACATTGGCTTTATATTAAAAAAAAAAAAAATTACTGTTACCTCAGTCTCATTTTTTTTTTTTTCTCAAAAAACTGCAGCAGGTGGTTCTTTGTCACCTGTTTTCCTTTTCCCTTTAGATTAATTATTTATTACGTCTGATGAATACAGGCTATGTAGACACTGAATAAATAACTGTGGTCACCTGTAATAACAACCAAAATTCCACCTCTGCTTAATACTTTAAGAAAACTGTTACAAAACACAATTATAATAGCTACCTGGGACAGGAACAACTTATTTATGTAACTCTCTCCATGTGATTTAGGAAATACATATTTTAATACATCATAAAAATTTAGAAATAACAGGGTTTTGCTGAGATTTTGGTGTCAAGATTGCTTTTCAGTAGGTGAATACTCTTGTCACTCTGTTGGGAGACATTACACCACAGCAGTGTCTCAATAGTCAAGGGCAAGGACAAATATATGTGATAAGATCAGTTGGATTGGGGGACAAATAAAATAGACATCAGTCTCGTGTAATAGCAGATGAAAATATAGAATCATAGAATTGTTTTGATTAGAAAAGACCTTTAAGATCATCAAGTCCAATTGAAAACCTAACATTGCCAAGTCCACTATTATACCATGTCCCTAAACACCTCATCTAAATGTCTCTTAAATAGCTCCAGGGATGATGACTATCATCCCAAAACACTTCCCTAGGCAGCCTGTTTCATAGCTTGATAACGCTTTCAGTGAAGAAATTTTTCCTAATATCCAATCTGTACCTCCCTTAGTGCAACTTGAGGCCTTTTCCTCTTGTCCTATCACTTGTTACTTGGGAGAAGAGACCAACAGCCACCTCACTACAACCTCCTTTGAGGCAGTGATAGAGAGAGAAAATGTCAAAACTGATCACATGCTGCACAGCATAACACTTCAATAGCAGTGATTAATGGGCTAGCTTCTGAGACTATGCATATTCTTTTTCCAACACCAACGATTAATACATAAGCACTAATCAGATGCGTAAACTCTAACCAGACAGGACTAATGACAACTTCCCTGTCACTAACATTAACAGATGTGTCAAAAAGCAGAAATAAACATCAGAAGAATTAAAAGTGGACCAGTGTGGGAAAGACCAAAACCCTTCTGGGAGCCTCCAGCTTCCAAAAATATGCTCTTCATTGCTCTGCGGTGTGTCAGTATACTCTTCAGGTTAACACCAGTGAAATAAAATTGGCTGTAACTTTTTCTCTCCCAAAACACTTATCCCAAATTAGTCATGTAATACTGGTATGTGTCCTTGTCTGTGCATGTGTGTGCACATGCATGTATGCATGCACCCTTTTACCCTTAGAGTAGTTTGAAGAAAGAGCTGCAGAACTGAGATTTCAGAGAGTTTCCAAAGGGTAGTTAGTTCTAACTCATGGATGAGATAATCTTAGTACTCTTCCAGCCTGAATAAGTCACAGAAATATTATTTTGTCTGACCATTCAAAATCTACTATTCTTACTATCTTAACTAACAATTTATTTATTTAATGAAAACTTCTTCCTTCCTTTGTTAACCAGTGTGTACCATTTAGTCTGAAGCATCACCTCTGTGTCAGTAAGTCTACATGCACAACTGAGAGAAAAAAATCTAGGTGGAACATATCTTTGTAGTTTACTGTTCTTGATTAACACCAGGCAGGAAGTAAGCTGTTGCTTTGACATGGAAATGATCTTTGGGCAATTGACCCTCCTAAACTTTCTTCTAGGATTGTTATAAAATTGCAACAGGGAAAGCAAAGATTGATCAGAGCTATGTTTCCTCTTAGCTTGTGGGTGGCTACGTCTGTGTACTGGCACAAAATACTCTTCTATTACAGTGCCTTTGAAGTAGAGGTCCAAACTGTGACGGATGGAGGAACAGGGCTCCTGCCTGCTTCTTTGTCAGGAATATAATTTCTTAGTCATTAAAGCATCTATCTATTAATTTTGAATAGTCTTCCTACAGGAAAACTGAACTAAAAGATTTGAACTGCTACTACTACTACTACTACTACTACTACTACTACTACTACTACTACTGAAGAACCTGACCAACAAAATGTGTGTAATCAAACTAGGCTAATAACTTATAACTGCAAAAAAAAAATAAAAAAAAAAAAAAATCACAATTTGTAATTGCAACTTCAAAACAATTACGAGAGGTAATTTTTTGTTATTTTTTTCAAGTGAAACAGTAAGGCTTTTCTTATATCAAATAAACCAATGAAAATGAAATTATCTAAACCAAGGTGAACTCTGAAATATGTCTGAAAAGTGAGCCCATAGGAAGATCATACCTCCCTCATCTTCTTTTACCCTGACTAAGACATTCTAAGACATCTAGATTTAGACTGGATATCTCTCCATTACAATAGCTTGTCCTGTATGCATGTAAACTAATAACAAACACCAGAGAATAAAAAGGAGTGATTTCTACTTCCAAACCTGAGTTAAAATGTTAAAGGAAAAAATGTAAAATAGATCACCTAACAGATAGTAAATTATTTAGAACCTATGCAACCTAAGAGAAACAGAGGTTCTAAATGGTTTACATCAAGTAAAGTACTTCATTCATTTATCTAGGAAATATTTTAGCTCTTGGGAATTTGAGTCATTAAGGGAATTTTCTTGTTCAGTCCCCTGCAACAGATTCAACCTTTCATAATTCAGAACAACTTCACATCACTTTTAGTAAGTGGTCCATGCAGGAATACTTGTTTTTCTTATCTATTCTTTCCCATTCCTCACAGGTAATTTTTTTTTTTTTTAATTAATTCTTTTTCCTCAATTAATTACAAAGGGTAATGTGACATCAACTAATTACTGCAAAACAATCACAGATTCACAGAATCATAGAATGGTAGGGGTAGAAAGGGACCTCAGGAGATCATCTAGTCCAACCCCCCTGCCAAAGCAGGTTCCCTACACCAGGTTGCACAAGAAAGCATTCTGGTGGGTTTTGAACATCTCCAGAGATGGAGACTCCACAACCTCTCTGGGAAGCCTATTCGAGTGTTCTGTCACCTTCACAGTAAGGAAGATTTTCCTTAAGTTTGTGTGGAACTTCTGGTGTTCCAGTTTTTCCCATTGCCCCTTGTCCTGTCAACAGCCACAACCAAAAAGACCCAGCCCCATCCATGTGTCCCCCACATTTCATATATTTATAGACATTGATAAGGTTCCCTCTCAATCTTCTCTTCTCCAGGCTGAAGAGTCCCAGCTCTCTCAGCCTTTCCTCGTAAGGTAGGTGCTCCAGGTTCCTAATCATCTTTGTGGCTCTAATTGTTAAAATCTGGAAAGTTCTGAAGAGTTAAAGTTATCTCCCAGTTTTCTACAACTAATGGATTTCCTTGCTGTTTATCTAATACCTTCATTCTCCACAAACATCCAAGTAGGAAAACCTCTACAGCCAACTGCAGTCCCACCACAATCAGTTTGGCAGGCCTGAAACTTAGGATGTAGGTATTTTCCATGATTAGTTAGAGTGAAAAAAAAAGTTCTGAAAAACTTCTAATTAGGATTTAGTGGGAGACATGAAGTGAAAACTTTAGCCTGATTACTAGGAAAAAAAAGTATTCCTAAATGTGCAACCAAAGGGAAGAAGGATACAAGACATCTTGAAGTCTGGTCAAAGCAAGAAATGAAAATTCAATGATAAAAGACAACACTAAGCATAGGTTAGCTGACCTAAGAATTAACTTTTCCATTTTGCTTTTTGGAATGCACAGCTTTCAAGAAAATTCATTAGTGAATCAGAGATTATTTAGAATTAAAAATATGTAAAAAACCCATGAAATCTATTACTGCTCAGTGATGGTATTTCTTATAGTACTGCAGGAACCAGTCTTACATTGAATAATACTGAATAGCATTATGCATCAGGCTTTTTCTATATATAACTATGTGTAGTTGTTAAGAAAATTCAGAAGTTAATCTAGTCTGCTCTAAATTATACTTTCCTTTTGCCCATTTATTAAGTAAATTGCTGTACTTTAGGTTTTAAATTTTATTTGGAAATACATTCAATTTAAAGAGAAGAAAAATACTGTGGTTTAGAAGTGTTTACTGAGGCCAGCTGTTAATTCAGTGAACAATATAATTAACCAAGTCCACTTTTTTATTTTTTTTTTTCATTTTAGTTTGGACCTCTAAAACTGGATTTATTTGGTTATAAATTTTTTGCACATTCCTTCACTCAAACTCAAAGATTTAAATCAGAAAACATGTAAAAAAGTGTAAATTTCATGTTAATAGGTTGCTGTCACAGACAAATCTGCAGAAAAAAAAAAAAAAAAAAAACAAACCTGAAAAAAACCACTTTAAATTGCATGCTAAATTAAGTGGACAAAATATCTTATAAAATCCTTCCTGATTTGTCTCTGAATTTGGCCCTATCTCACATTTGTACACCTGAATTCCACCATTATTTTTAACATAAATATCTGAAAAGAAGGAGATTTTCTAAAACATTGCTATCATTAAAAGAAAAAGAAAAAAAAAGATTAAAACCAGTCAGTGCAACATTAGTTGTAAGAGGCTATGCTTGAAAATATTCTAAAGTGCTTGGATAAATAGCTGGAAAAACACAGTTTGATTTAGGATTGCTGCTCAGGCAGGGGAGTTCATGCTTAATTACACAGCATCCTTTGAAAATATTTCTGTTATGATAGATAAGATAAATTCTCCAGATTCTGTAAAATTACTCTTTCAAAATGCATCTGAAAAGGCTTCATGCAGAAGATGAGTGGTGAACATAAATTATACTGCATGTAGGAAAATGACCAGAAAGAGCATATGTTCTAGTAGATATTATATACCATCCTTCTCTTTGAATTCCATCACCAATGCAAGATTATATAGCATAAGAAAAACAAAGAAATAAACTATGGATTCTCTTCTACTCAGTCACTTTCTGTACTCTCCACTGTTGAACAGATAAAAACTGAAGCTAATATTCCAGAAGGAACTTACATTTTAAGTTGGTGGCAGAAATGGGAAAACTCTCTTTGAGTTAGAGAAATATGTATAGCCAAACTAAAGCAAATCTTCCGTTTCATTATCAATTAAGGAAGATATTTGAATGTTCACATTTCATTACATCATCTCTCTCTATTTTCTAGTAGACTCCTAGGCAAAAACTCTGTCCTGAATTTATTTCCCCAAAGTTTTCTACACTTCTGTAGACTATTAAAGTAATTGGAATAACCTCTATTTCATATGAGATTTTGTAGTGAGGAGGGAACTGCAGAATTAACATTGCCTTAGAATGCTGTCCTGAATTAGTCCTTAAAATTCTGTTTCAGATCATGAGCAACTCAAGTTAGAAGTTACTGCTTTTCTAAATTTGTATAGGATCCACCACAATAGCAATTTATTCTATAAATATAGGTTTAAATGTAGGATTTTGACAGAGAATAACTCAAAACATGTACCTTTTCTTTTGGCCTTAGGTCAGTCTTTCCTTGCTTTTAAAGACCTCCACTTTGTCCTTCATGATAGTAAAAATTTTAATCAGTTAACAAGATTTAAAGTTCTTTTGTGTGAGGTGGGTATTAGTACAACCCTCTAAAATGCAGGGAAGCAATGATGCATCATTATGCTAATATAGTCAGAATGATAAGCCATATTTCATACAAGTATAACAGAAATTTAATAGGAAAAACAAAGCATTTTATGAGAGGCAAAAAATATATTATATTAAAATTTCTCTGATTTTTTAATAAAATCAGGTTCTACTAGTAAGTCAGTGAAGATTTTTTGTTGTTGTTGTTTCCAGTTGGAGTTTTTATTTTCCCTTCATTCCTCTCAAACTATAGCTGCCTGACAGAGAGCTTTTCTGGACAAGTTTTCACTGTCAGACAAACTAATTCCAGCTGTAGAACACTGATTAATAATCCACAGTTAGTTCTCTGAATGCACACTGAGGTAGAGCAACTGAAAAAACATACTGTTTGCGTACAAGTGTATGAAGTAGTATCCATCAGGTTAGAAAATCTGGTATCTATCTGTATTTGGAAAAAGGATTAAACAGGGAAATATAAAACAAAAATGTGTTTTTCTTCCATTTCTTCTAGCTAGTCTTTCCTATTTGTTTTTGGATAAAGTCAAACAAAAACTGTTAAACTAGAAAACAATTTGGTTTAAAATTATTACCTGCATTGGTAAGAAGTCATTGTTTTGCATGATCACACAGTAATCATATCTGCAGCGCATTTGTTAACATTTGGTTTTTGTTACAAAAAGTTAAAAATTCTAAGTTGAAAAGACCTCACCACCTCAGTTTCAAAGGAATGTACCTGAAATATCAAACTTCATGAAGGTATAAAAAATTTTAGATTATTTACAAAATTCTTAAAGAAGAAGTTGTGGGCTTTTTTGTAAGCTTTTATTTTGTTGGGGTTTTTTTATTTTTTGTTTTGTTTTGTTTGTTTGACACTTGAGGAAACTGCCCACTTTCTGCCTGGTGGTTCACCCAAGTGTTTTTAGAATTCTTTGCCACATAACATTTTTTACACAACAATAAACAAAATATTACTAGGTTGCATGTTTCACAACCAACAAGACATGAAAAACTCATAGATAAGTGTTGATTTAGCCTCTCTTGCTCAGTCTAAAAACGCACTTCTCTGAATCAGGGAAGATCTAAGAGTGAGCTGGAAACCTGTGGGGACCAACCTGACATACAAAAAACTCCCACAAAACCTAAAAAAAATTTAAAATAAATAAATAAAGCTGCCAACAAAAATAAATTATTTTTTTTCCAGAAATTTCCTTGAAAAACTTTCCAGGTGACCAAAATATGTAAATATGAAGGGTATTTGTGCTTTTTTGCTGGTCTATGGATTTTTCCATAGGACACTTTCACAGTCCTTCTCACATTTCTAGTTCTTTCCTGTTTCACTTTTAAGCTTTTTCAGAGTCTGCCTGTTATTTTGTTTCTTAGTAACTATTCTCTAGTAACATTGTCTGTACGTGCCAGCAAGCCCTATGTTCATTTTACCATTTCTTCAGACATGTCAATGTAACTTCTCACAGTCTTTTCCCATCCTTTCCTTCCACTACACCCAATAATGACAAAAAAAACCTATAGCCCAGTGCTACCCTTAAAATGACTAAAACTGCTATTGCAAAACCCAGCTTTTATTAAATTGTTTATTTTTTCTCTTGGAGCTGTACCTCAGAGTTTCTTTGGCAGCAATGCTTGTAATCAGTTAAAACTGTGTTCTTAGGACCCTAAAGCAGAAGCAGTCAGAACCTGCACTAGCACAGAGGAATGCACAAGGCACAAAATCATAGTGAGCTGCTGAGTGAGAAGGAGATAGCTGGAAACTTTAGCAGTGTGGAAATCTAAGGGACTGAACTGCAGGTCTATTGTTCATCAGAAATCAGTAAAAAGCCTTGCTTTAATGACAGGAGTTTAATTCACCAAACATTTCTAGAGTAAAAGACAAACAAGCAAACAGGTGGACACACTTCAATTCAGCTAAGGATCTGAGATCTGAGGAGATTCCTATCTGTTCCAGGAAAACAAAGGTAGGACACTGCTGATATCCTATTCATTCAGCCCCCAGGAAAGCTGTGGTAAACCAGAGAAAATGGAAAGAAGATACTTGGAAACCTCTCCTTTTAGAAACTAGGAAAAAAATGCTTATCAGTTCTAAAAATAAACAACATTTCATTCTAGTTGCCAAAACACTAGGTATCTTTTGGCAGCCTGAATCCTGTTATTGACAGTTTAAAGAATTCTTTTTTTCCATTTTAATTTTATATTGAGCTTATTTCAAGATATACTCCGGAATGAAACACATTCTCTAAATGCAAAAAGTGTCAAAAGAAAGACAGTTTGAAAGACAAAGAAAGACAACTGTCTAATGACCCTCTTTCTG
Source organism: Antrostomus carolinensis (assembly GCF_000700745.2). Lineage (NCBI taxonomy): Eukaryota > Metazoa > Chordata > Aves > Caprimulgiformes > Caprimulgidae > Antrostomus > Antrostomus carolinensis. The sequence continues at coordinate 17,842 of NW_010300344.1, read as the reverse complement.
AGCACCATATTATTTTAGTTCCTAAATCCCCTATGCTTATCCCAAATTTACATATACTAGACAACTAGAATCTAGAAAGCCGGAATCTGTGTTTTTCATCTACTTGTGGGGCTTTGAAGAAGCAAAATCAGTTAAATGTCTCTTCTTCAGATCTTATTTTTCACTTTCAAAATGGCATTCTTAACTGTTTTTTTTACTAACTCTTACTAAACACAATAGTTCGTCTACTTATATCACAATAAGTTCTCTGTGGAACTAGACATTGAAAGGTGGAAATACTGGAAAATACTTGCCTTTGCTTTACTCAGTTTAAAAAAAAAAATAAAAAAAAAGTGGTACACGTTAAGCTTTTTAGTTCTTTGAGTGGTTCATACTACATTTATCCTTTTTTTTTTTTTTTTTTTTTTCCTCCTCTTAAAAACTACCATCTCCTTTATTGGCATTTATCTCCCAAAAATAAATGTTATCTCCCAAAAGTAAATTTGTAGCCGGTATTATACTGACACAAATAAAAAGGTTTTAATTTCAAAAATCTATTAAAAATCTGTCTCTAAAAAAAGAAAAAGGGTGTGAAGTTCAAATGAAAGACAATATCTGAATAACACTAATCCCCAGGAGAATGCATAGCACCTGCCAGACACTGTAAAGGTTTTATAAATGTTGTCTTCTGCAAAGTCAACTGCAAACATCATAAGGCCTTTGGTAAATATGTCTACCAGCCTTTTTGTTTGAGCAGAAATATTGAACTTCCTGCCATTATGATTATAAAGTAGAGAAGATTATTTCAGATTTTTTTTTTTTTAATATTTGATTAGTGGCCTCTCTCTTTTTCCTTGGGATCAAGTTTCAAATCACACACAGAGCTAAGTGTTTGAAAAAAGTCTTCCTCAGCAATACAAGATTGTCAGAGCAATCTATTTAAAAGTAATTTATGAGTAAACATGTAGAATAACTGAGGATGGAAAATGAAAAAAAAAAAAATTTGGCTGCCTGATCCACAACATCAGAATGAGCAGGCAAAATTCTGCACTGCAGGAAAATAATATTGTTGTTTATATTGCATAATGCAAAATGTTTATCTTGTTGGCATATGCAAAATACCACATTTTGTTTGTCTAAAATTATCTTGATAACTGCATCAAATTAATTTTATGTCATGATTGTTTCAACTATATTGTTCATAATATTTTCTTATTTTTAAAGAACACCAAAACAAAAAGAACCAATAAAAACCAACAAAACAGCACAGACTTCAAAATAAGCGTAGTTAAAAGAGTTTCAGTGAATTATATTAAGATATATGCTATGATGTTTTATAGAAACATCATAAAAAATTGCTACACTTAGATTATTTTGCCTACTTGCTGCTGTTATAATAATACAGTCAGAAAAGGGAACAATTTTAAACAGTACTGTTTGGACAATGACAAAAACTATATTGCCTTATTTTTCTTCTTTCTATGTTTCTAATTATTTCCCTTTTATTTTGGTTTGAACATGGGAAGTAGCATACTGCAGACCTTCAAGTACCTTAGGGAAAATTTTTAATCCAGATGAAAACATTTAAATCTTTTGTTCGACCTCTTCATACCCAAACTTCAGAGAGACTTTTCCATCAGTAAGAAATTTACGCATTTTTTATTCCTAACCTAGGAATCTTTGCTGCAGACAAGACCTGCATGTGACTGCTTGAGAATCAGACTGGACAGCAAATTCCCTCTCCCAGACATGGCACAGCAGCCATCCAAGGGTAGTTCCTTCTCCTTTCATTTACTGACCTGAGATATGAATCACATACAAGAAGAGAAAAATATTCTGTCACTGTTCATCTTTGCCTTTGTCTTCACACAGAAAAAAATGAAAATGTTATTTATCTTAAATAGTAATAATTTCAGTTTGTTAAACTTCTTTAGAAACTTACCATCAGAATTGACCACGTTGGTCAACACAAAATTACGTATTATTGTCATCACATTGTCAAATCTCTGCAATGTTTTGCATTCTTTTTTATTGTGTTAAATTAAATAATGAAATAATTATCAGCAACTCTGTGAAGCCATAGTAACTGTAAAAACTGAGATCAGTCTCCTACACAAAGCTTTCAACAACTTAAGTATCAAAACGGAAAAAGCCCAAACCCAGATATACTGGTTTTTATTATTTTTACAAAGTCAATGTGTTGTAAAGACTGCAAAGTGGAAACCCTTTGAGAAAGAACCATAAGAAGTTTCTTAAACAGATGTACTTTGTACAGCAGAAACATATTGGTGTGTATAATGAACTTAGTAGCACCTGACATATAAGTTTTAGAAGATATTCTTAAGCTAGGTTCATTCCTACCTTTCACACACAACTTTCCTGATGAAATGAATTGAATTAATCATTTCCAGAAAGGACAGTTGACGAGTATTTTTTACACGGACATCAGTAGATTATATATAAAAGGATGCTATGTAGGAAATACATTGTTCTTGTTGCAGTTATAAAATCTCATATCCTGGGGTAATGGTAACCGCCTATAGGCTTCTAAACATGTGGAGTTCCCAGAAGTACCACAATGCTAATACCTTGTGCTGAGTTGTCTGCCACACATAACAACGTATTTAGGAACTTGTACCAGTTCTTTAATACATTGGCAGTCTTCTGTTTGTTCTTTCTAGAGAAGGAGGTTCCCTCTGAAGCTGAAAATTTTATTAATTTCCATTCTAGATACCTGGATTGCATCTGTTCATTGAGATCTCACCAATGGGAGGTTTACTTTTTCTTTTCACAAAAAGTAAGTGGCCTGATTATTTTTGTTTTAGTTGTTTTCTGCTATTTGATGTAAAAAAGAAAGTGAGGTTATCTGATGTGGTCATGTAGAGCATACTACCTTTGGAATCTGTCTTTGAAACACTAACGAACCTTACTTTTGCCATTATAGTAAATGTAAGATTTTTGCATTGGAATAAGTAAAAGGAAAACATTGCTAGTTTTTCAGGACCTTCCTAGTCGTAGTAGAAATTATGTACTAGAGTTTTGGGTTTTATAGTCACTTTTGAACACTCAAGCAGAAAAACACGTGATTCATAGGCAATAACATAGATGAAGACAGCTTTTTTGGCTGATTTTTTTGGCTACTCCAATACGAGCCATGTGCTGCAAAGCCATTTTACGAGACTATAAAATTGTCCTCAGTTTATACTTATGTCATTTTTTCTTCCTGTGATATTTAAGTGGGATATAGATGCATTTTAGTAAGTAGCTCACAGGTTTTAGCACATTTAAGGCTGGACTGTTCTTTTATCTCTTTTATTTTCACTTAGAAATAACACTAGCATCTTTCTACTAATTTGGCTATAATAAATAAAAAGGATTAGAAATGTTAAAAAATTCTATCTAATTAGGAAACATATAATATATAAAATAATAAAAGAATCCAGAAATTTATTAACAGATTACTAGAAAACTTTCTGCTCTATACAGAGAGACAGACACAAAACTGAAAAATAATATTTATCTCTACAGCCCCAAAGATCACTGAAATTTGCTCCATTTCATTGCTCAAAAAGTACATACACTGGACCTCAATACAGAACTGATCATTTGAATTAGAAGTTTGAAAGAATTTTGCTGGAAATCATATTAACATAATGGTCTCAATTAATGTTGACAATTAAAAATAGATTTATATATAAATTTATAAATAAAAGCACTTCAAAACCTAAAGAACACAATTTTTTAGCTTGTTAAGGTACAGATGCTGAAGCACGATGGCACAAGTACTCCTGCTATATGCTTTAGTTAATAGTAATTATAATAGAATCAGATCAACCATTTTTTGGTGGGCAATGCAACTTTGGTTACAATTGTTCATTTTGAAAAATCATCTTTTCACATGATGGTGTCAAAACTGTGAACACTTAAGCACTTCTAAGTTCATTTTAATATGAACATTTTGTGTGTGTGTGTGTGTATGTGTAATAGATTTATTTCTAGTTTATTTCCTTCATTCCTTTCTTTCATTCATTTCCTTCATGTTTATTTTAACATACAAATTTTTTTCAAAACTATCAATCTGAAATTCAGCTACATAACATTATTTTTATTCTGTTTCTTGGGAACAGGCAGCATGTCATAAACACAATCAATCATCTGCAAATTATTATCTACATTACCTGTTCTCTACAACTACCTGAAGGGAGGTTGTAGTGAGGTGGATGTTGGTTTCTTCTACCAAATAACAGGTGATAGGACAAGAGGGAATGGCCTTAAATTGTGCCAGGGGAGGTTTAGGTTGGATATTAGGAAAAAATTCTTCACTGAAAGGGTTGTCAAGTATTGGAACATGCTGCCTCAGAAAGTGGTTGAGTCACCCTCCCTGGAGTTATTTAAAGGACGTGTAGATATGGTACTTGGGGACATGCTTTAGTGGTAAAGTTGGCAATGCTGGGTTTACGATTCGACTAGGTGATCATAACGGTCTTTTCCAACCAAACTATTCTATGATTCTATGATTATACCATTTTATTTTATGTATATATATGTGTGTGTGTATATATATATATATATGTTTACAGTTATTTTATGTTAACTAACATATATAACGTAATAGCTGTAATAACAACTTCAACCTTTGTTTGCAAATAAAGAGTATAATGATTCTTCCTTTCAGTCAAACACTCCTGCTGGCTGTTCAGAAGAAAAAAAAAAAACAGGTGAAGATACTTTCTAATCCAATATTTTTTAAGTGTTTAGTTGACTTAGGACAATGGTATTATTAATCAAAAGAATAATAAATCTGAGAGGTAGAATTTTCTGTCCTTTTGCACACACTATATTTCTAGGAATCTTTTAGTCCTAATATTTTTAGAGATCTAGATTGGTATTATTATAAGAAATAACTTATTTTATCATTATAATAAGGTGAATAAGCTTTTGAATAAACCAACAATTAGAAAATGTTCAGTGTCTACAAACTTTAAAACTTGAAGCCATTTAAACAATTAAACAAGCAAACAAAAAAATAAAATTTACTTGCTTTCAGACACTATTGCTTTGAAATTTTTCAAATATGCACATTATCTGTTAATCAAATTTTAATGGAGTTTCAGATTAGTCTGACTGGTAAAGCAGATATTCAGAGTAGATGTTAAATATTTGTCATTTGACAGGACAGAGCAGGATCGTTTAAAAACTAAATTTCAACTCCCTTATTTTTATTTTTCAAGGAAAAATACATGGTTTGGGTTTTGAAAGCATCCTGTTCTCCCATATTCTAAAGCTTTTCTTTTTTAAAGCATCTTTGATAAGTTTAAGGACTTTTTTTAAGACTTTAATTTAAAATATGTATATTTTAATAAGGTGCTTTGCATTTAAGTGCAGTCCAGGATTAACCTGATGAACTACAGTTTTGCAAAGATTATCACATGGCTCCTGATGACGTAATGTTAGATTACCTTTGTAATCTGAATTTTGTGTAAAAACATGTTTTTTCAAATAACACATATATTGGTGTGAAATAGTAAACTGCAAATAAGTGAACCTATTTTTACATGCCAGTAGCAGTAGATGTGATGATTAGGGACATGATTTACTGCTGAACTTGTCAATGTTAGGTTATTGTTTAGACTTTATGATTTTAATGATCTTTTCTAACCTAAACAATTCTATTATTCCATTCTATGATTCTATTAGTGTATCTGTGGTACTTATCTGGAATGGGTCAAAGGTAGTAAGGCATAAGTATTGTCCTGTATTTTGAATCAAAATACTGGTTTTAGGACATAACACTCACATTTTCCTATTTGCTATCCATTTTTCCTCCTACTTTGCCAGAAATGCCTTACTAGTGTTACTTGCAATCATATGAAGCCCACTGCATCCATACAGTCTTCTATCTGAAAATATCTTAATTTCAGAAAAGACAATTATCCTTCTAGCATCTAAATGTGTGATTCACTCTTTGCTTATGAATGATCTCTTGTTTGCAACATAGTAACTTTAAGGAAAGGAAACTGCATTTTCCCTTCTTGGCTTTCTTCCTCCCATTAGAACTTTATCTCTGTCCCTCTAGTGAAAATACCTTGAGGAATTATCAGGATGCAACTGTGAATAGTAAAACATAGCTTCAGAACAAAATAACATCCATGAATCAAGTATGATACCATTCTTTTCAGTGGGCCTGAAAGCAGCATAGATCCAAAACTGAAGGGGTTTATGTCAAATGTCTCTTAGATTGCCTTGAAAATGTGACTGAAAGTACAGCATATTCTCACAAAACACATCAAAGGAAGAGAAGAATGAGACTTATTAATTGAGGTAATAAAGATTTATGTTCAACCAGTGAGGTGATGAAAATTAATACCACTCTGCTGAATGGAATGGAACAGTGACAACTGAAGATACATTTCAAGTGATTTCAGTGGCTGTGAGAGACCACTTTTATATTTGGGGAAAGGAAAAGTGAAAGATTCTTGTAGAAGCTGGGCACACATGATCTACTCCCGGTATTGCTCCTACCTTAAATTTATTGCATCTTTTTTGTGTGTGCAGTGAAACAAGATTCATTTTCCTGGCTAGAGAACTTCTGTTTCTTTAAGGACTGGGGTTAGTCTTTACTTTTTTCCACTCAAGCACACTTTTCAGTATCTTTAACAAGTAGGAATAAGGATTAGCAACCATCATCGTAATGTAACATCATACCAGTTGGAAAACAATATTACTTAAATTATACTAATTTTGCTGTTAAAAAGCAGCATGACAACTTTTTGACTAAGCAGAGACTTGACATAGCAAGGATTTTGCTGCTTGTTTTTCCCTTAGTTAACCAAGCAGTTAACAGATACTGTTACCAAGCATAACCAAGTTGTTAACAGATACTGTTAATTTCTGCTCAAGCTATGCCATTGAGTCACTGGAATTTGAACCTGCTGTTATTGGGGTAAAGCAAAGAAATACAAAATGTGGATATGAAAAATGCTTCTATTTTAAAGCTCATCAAATATGCTATGTGATAGGGAGACATAAATTGTATATTAGACTTACGTAATTTTTTTCCAATAAAAAGCAACTTTCCAAGCACTACAGAGACAATAGGTATTTCAGGCACAGAGAAAGAAGAAAGTACAGTGTTTAAAAAGTAGCTAAACACATAAAAATAATTTTCCATATGATCTTTACATATGAAAAATGTACATCAATGAAAAAGCACTGATCAGTGTACTTTATCACTTTCTTTATTTCTTTGTTTATTTTGTACGAATAGCTCATATTTCTTTGAATTTGTTTTCTAGAAGAAAGTTATCTAAAGCAACAAAATCACCTAGGATGTTTCTCTATTCATAAGACTTTAGGAGATCATGAGAAGTATAGCTGCTTAAATATTTGATACTAACATACTAAAAGTGTTAATGTTTAAATTCAATGTACTCAAAATAATGTTACTTAGGATTTTTTTAAATTAAGGTCAAGTCTGAATACAGATTGTAGGACTCGGTAAATAGGACGTGGTGGGAGTGGCTTATTATTTTTAAAATTCATGGACAACACAATCATTTCATTGAAACTCAAGATATAGTATCTAGTTAGTATTATAATTTTTAAAATGTCAAGGACAAGGAATTTTTTAACTTACTCTTCTCCGAGGCACATCCTGTTGTTATGTCTCAGGATAGAGATCTAAGAGAAACAAAAAAAGCATTTGATATTACTGGTAGTAAAAGTCATTGTCAAATGCCATGGTCTTCTGTGTACATAGATTTATGTTTGTTGACAGGAATAGTGAGAAAGAATCATGGCTCATAAACATTGCAATATCTGATAAATACCTGAAAAGAACAATTAGAAATAAAAGCAGAAAGGCACTTTTGTAGTTCTTTCTTTCCTCTTTTTAAATGTATCTGATGTTTCTGAATTTTCTTGCAAGTCTTATTATTAATTTCAATTCATATCAGAGAACATTTAATTGCAATTTTCATAATCGAATGTTTAAATTATGTCATAAGTCTAAAATGATGTAGATTTCAATATTTGTACTATGGCTTATCATTTCCAAATGCATACCTTTGTAATTCTTTAATTATTTTTCAGGCTTGATTCAGTTTACAGATTTTAATGATGTTTAAAATCTGTAAACTGAAATAAAAACTCTGTAAAGCAAAACACTTAAATGCACTGTTAGAAAGGCTGCATAAAACATTCTATTAAATACCACAAATTCTCTCAGGGTTTTTTTGTATTTTTTTTTTGAAAAGTAGGACTCAAGTAGTAATAATTAGATAATAATAACCAGGGTAAACTATCAACACTAACTTATATGTTCCTACATCTGAGTCCTTGATATTGATGCAACAAAGCTATTCATGTGTAGAATTTCAATATGCCATTGCAGAACTCAGCTATATTTCATAATAAAGAATGAAAGCTTAATCTGATAGATTGATTTGAGAATTGGCACTTTATTCACAGGTGATTTGACCACACGTCATATCTATCCTAACATTTCCAATCTGTACATCTTAAGAACTTCATGCATTGGAAAAGGAAATATTCAAAAACTCTACTCATCAATTTTCTGCATCTTTTTTTCTGTGAGTATTGGTATATATGCACCCATAGCATAAAACTTACATATACAATGTTCACATAAGTGTTTCAAATGCTTCTATTCAGAAAAACTTAAGGTTGTTATAAGTGTGGAATTTTAAGGACTTCAAGGTCCTTGAATAAAAAATAAAGAATAAAACCAGATATTACTAGGAGGCTGAAATCTACCATACCAGTGCATGAAGATCTTGGATTTAGCTCTGTAATAATTAGAAATGCTGAATCTGAAGTATTCAAACAGGAGAAGATTGATTGCTTCCAGGAAGGAACTTTCACTTTATTAGGACAGAGGACGAAATTTTTCTTAGGTAATCTGACTGTATAAATAATGAATATTTCAAACTGATCTGGGATAAAAAATTTTCAAATATGTTATTGGAAATATGTACAAGTGAGCAGAAAGCAAATAAAAGTAAAAATTGCAATCAGGATTTCCATCAGAAATAACATATGATCAGTTCATGACATGACTGACTACATGGCTTATTACTGCTGTATACATGCAGCTATTGGCTGAAAGAGTTATTTAGAATTCCAGTTCTTTTTGCCAAAGAAAGTGCACCAAAAACCCAACAAAAGCAAGCAAGCAAGGTAACAACAACAACAAAAAAAACCCAGATCTAACCAAGGACTTTGAATTCATTTATTTCATGAACTGAATTACATTCCTGTGAGTTATTCACATTTTTAAACTTCACAAAGTTAAAGTTGAAATTAGCTGTGACATTAATGTAAATTATTACTTTCCTCCTTTTGCACATAATGGAATAATCTAGACACTCTGAAAACCTTCTACAGCTCACCTTTAAGAGCAGTGACTGATCTTGTCACTTGCCAGATTTGTTGAAATGTTTCAGGCAGAGTTTACTGGTCAACATCTATATGGGGGGCATGAGAAAGAGTACATCATATTCTGCAATAATTCTTTAACTGAGTTTAGAAGTGTGGGGCATATCTTTGAAGTTAAAGAGAAGGATACTAACTTTAGGATGTCATTCTTAGGGTAATAAATACTGAAGAGTACACCAAGCATTTATTTTTGAATACAGGCAAACCAGTCACATCCTGGGGTGACACCTCACCAAGCTGATGTCTGTTTGGCAGCTAAGTGACATGTTTCCTCATGAAACAGTTCTGCCTTCTTCCACCCATCCTAACCAATTCCTCAAAATACCAACCTTTCTACTGTGTTCCTTTATTGTTTAAAATCTGAAGTATCAGAAAATAGTCCTTCCAAATAACATAGTAAGTGGCTTACAGTAACAGTCTCACCTTCTCTCCTCTGTCCTATTTCATCTTTCCTAGACCTGAAGCTGAATTATATTTTACTTGAAATAATATTTGCAAGAATTCCAGAAATAAAGAGCTAGGGTCAGGAAGATGACAGGAACAAAACAAAACAAAGAGCTATGCACTGAACCTAAACAGAGATCAAAGATCTGTTTTGAGGTTTTCTTGATCATTTAAGGAAACTAAGAGGTTTCCAGCAGCAACTGAGTGACCTGTGCAATAATTGGCCAGTGTGAATTAATTCTTTCTTGTCTTATTTACATTAGTATCAGCTGAAAACAAGGTCACTGAAGTTGCTGTGTTATGATGATGAAAGTAAGCACAGAAATTACAAGATTTCACACTGAAATGGTAAAATGACTTGGTTCACTCATAAAGGTCCAGAGGATGTTTTAAGACAATATATATATGAGCAAAGAAATAAAAAATTTTATAAACATAGCCTCTACCAATAAGCAAAAATAGCTTAAATCTCTACAGTGCTTTCAAATGGTTTATGGTAACTTTTGATCGATGAACTTCAACCTCACTTGCTTGACTTCTGGGAAGCTTTGTAAATGAATGCTGAGGGGGACTGTCCACCCGCTTCAGATCTGAACAGAAAATAATCTTCCCATCCACTTCATCTGATTAAGCATTGAACTATGATTGAGCTACTTCATACTCCTGCTGCTTTCATATTTTCTTTGAACAGGAGACTTGTCAAGCTCCTAACTCCAAGGCCTGTTTCTTACTGTATGTCTGTGATGTGTATAATATAGAAGAGAAAAAAGCTATTCTGGAGAATATATTGCTGTCCCCAAGCATAGTTTTGTCTGGGTTTGTCTTATGGCTTTTCTTGATTATGTCATTAAAGATACCTAAGCCCTAAGGTTTTTGAAAAGTATTTCAGTATGTCAAAGATAGATGTAGATTTTCCAAAACACTGAATGATCTAACTCTCATTGGTATGATTTCTAAAAGCACCTGTGTGGGTTAGGTATTCAGGTGCTTTTCCAGGCATGGTAATTCCTTTGAAAATACAGTCTGCAAGTCTTACCTCAGAGTTCAAAATTAAAGAGGTGTTGCCATGGCTAGACAGATGTTAATAACATCAACAGCTATTCTGAGATTTATTATGGAGGCATCTTAATCAAGACCATCTGATCCTTCCTTTGGGACTAGGACTGATGGGAGACTTACAGACTTAGCTATTGCAGTTCTGATGGTGTGTGTGTGAATTGCTTCCATGGATATAAAGCCACTGAGTAAACATTAGCTTTATTTATGGAATGGTATTTCTTAATAAAGTTGCAGCTGGAGGCCTTAAAACTAGATCTGACTTTTGTATACTTGTGCCAACTGTGAAGTGTCAATCAGTAGTATGAAATATTTACTATCAGAGGCAAATAGTGATGAAATGGAAGGAAAAAAAAAAAAAGAATCTGTCAAAATTAAACCTCTCTTGAAAATACACTCGATTACTGTAAAAAAAATAAAGTATTTCACCTTTTTATGTATGACTATTTTTCTTTTCTCGATTTACTGGAAATTTCAAGCTAAGAAAATGTACAGTATTTCAGTTTGTTGGTTGCCTTCAAGGATCTTCATTGCAAAGGCCAGCTAGCTAGGGAATACCTAATTCCTTGCAATGGCTTGTCATTTATAGGCAAATACACATATTTGAAAAGCAAAAGGGTTTAGAATAAGAGCAGTAAACTAAAGTGTGATTTTGTGTACCAAAATCTTTCTACAAGAGGAGAATGAAGTGGTATCAATGGATAAAATGCAAGCTTTATAAATTATTAATTCACCACAGAGGGCAAAAATAATAATAAAAAATATTAAAAAAATAAAAAAGAAAATACATTCAAAATGCTGTCTGGGGATACCATCCAGAAATCTCCATTGTATCACAGTTAATTTCCTATCTGTGTATGTGACTTTCCTTATATAACACAACACATAGAAAAGTAGAATTTGATTTCTTAAATTCTGTCTAGTCAGATGTAAAATTAGGACTGAAGGGAATCACATCTAGTCACAGCATCTTAATCTCCAAAATTATCTTCGTATGTTACCACTAAATGATAATTTTAAAATATTAATAGATTTCTGGAAACACAGATGTATGATCTTTTGCTTCTTACTTAACTACGTATTATTTAACACAAATATTTAATGTTAAGTTAAAGGTATTAAATCTTCAGTTTTTTATCAGAAAAAGAAAGCTCAATAAAACACTGACTGTTCTCCATTTTCATTTTTCTAAAATGAGGAAACCACTAGCAAGTGTTGGCAATATCCTAACTTAAATTTACAAGCACAAAAAAATAACTGTGAGACCCATTGAGACAAGATTTGTATGACTGTTTTGTTGTAGAAAATAAACAGGGAAGATAAGTTGTATTCAGTATCTTTGTTTTCTGATAGTCTTGACTTTAACTCCAAGGAGTGCTTTAATTCCTTCTCTTCTACCTCAGCCACATTGAGCAATTTTTCATTGTCTATTCCATCACTTTCCATTATTGTCAGGTCCATAAGAAAGTTATCGGTATTTTAATTCACTATCTTCATTAGTAGAATTTTCCAGAAATTTAATCCTGTTTTGCTATTTCAGCATAAACTTGAACACATAAGCTTCAGATTTGGCTTGGGTGAGTAAGCTCACTAAAGCATGCAGATTGAGCCCAAATTGCTGATATAATTTATTTTCTTACAATTCCTGAAGTGTTTCTTAACCATAAAGAGGCAGAAAATTTAAGGAACAGTGAGTATTTCAACTCCAAACATTACTCTTAAAGAAAATGTAAGATTTCCTGCATGATCATTCTATATTTGACTCCCATTCTGCTCTTACACATATAATATAGATATATTCTTAATCATTTTACTGGCAATTACCTAATAAATGCAATAACCCTTCATCATACACACATTAAATAATATTCCTAAAAGCACATCTTATCATTATTCTTTCAAAATCACTGCAGAACCCTGCTACTTTCAAAGAAAGTAGTTATATTAATGTGCAGTGACATAAAAGTTCATAAAAGAGTATCAGAACCTCAGACAGGGGTAGAATCTGTGTAAGTGGCCTTTTTTAGTTATGGCAGTTGAATTGCACCTGTGAGTTATAAAATTGTATCATATTATCAGCCTACAACAATAACATTAATGTGTCACACCACTATACCATTACATGGGTGGAAAGGTAGTACTTGTCTTTGATTTCTTTTTATTTTTTTGCCAAAGAAAATATTTTCTGTGCAAGACATGTAACATAAATGCTAAAGGAGGAATATTTCTACAGATAAGATATCAGTATCTATGCATCTGCCTTATTATGCTTGTATTATTACATGTCCAAAGAATGGTCAAAAAACTGATGAAGTGTCTAGAGCACATGTCTTATGAGGAGCAGCTGAGAGAACTGGATTTGTTTAGACTGGGGAAAAGGAGGCTCAGGGAAGACCTAACTGCTCTCTACAACTATCTGAGAGGAGGGTGTAGTGAGATGGGGGTCAGTCTGTTCAACCAAGTAACAAATGATAGGAAATGGCCTCAAGTTGCTCCAAGAGAAGTTTAGATTGGATATTAGGAAGAATTTCTTTACTGCAAGGGTTATCAAGGTTTGGAATGGGTTGCCCAGGCTAGTGGTAGAGTTCCCATCCATGGAGCTATTTAAGAGTCATATAGACATAGTGCTTAGGGACGTGGTTTAGTCGAGGATTTGTCAGCGTTAGGTTTTTAACGATTGGACTCAATGATCTTCTACAATCTATGAAATTCTGTGATTCTGTGATTGCTTTTTCCCAGAGAGCACTGTTCATCCACTAAACAAGTTCAAACTATGTGATTTGTCCTCTGTCTTTCAATGGTAAACTCATCGCTAATTTCTGCTACAGTGATTCAGCCACCTTCACAGCATCACTCCAGACCTCTAAGCACCTCTGTTTTCAGATCTATATCTCTGGTCTTCATGTGTCTCCAGTAAGAGCTCCACAACACACTAATTTTTCGCATAGGACTAACATCAATATCTGCAGGTACCACCTGTTACCATCTCAGCTTGTCTATCACACTTTTAATTTTTCTGGAAACTGTACCCAGTAACTAGTCAACTCTACCTAAGGGAAGATTGATTTTAGTACTAGAATTTACCAAAATAAAATGTAATTATGTATTATCTTAATCACTAAAAGCATAACCCTTTTTTGTAATTGTGGTTTCTTGTAAGATGGCTTTTTTACATCTACTGTTTTTCCATTAACCCCAAATAGCCTGGCAGAAATGACCTTATCAACCAGTTTAGACTCTTTATTTGTAACTCTCCTGTCAATGTACAACACACTAAAAAGCTTCTGCTACATTTTTTGCAGTTTCTGGTTTTAGCATTATTTCCTTCTGAGAAAGTATTTCAGATGCTTCAGTCTCAGTCCTGTAAAGGAAATGGAATTTTCTACACCATCTCTTGGCTGCAAATTCTTTCCTTCCTGAAGAATCATATATTTAAGGTGATAACTTTCAAAAGATGTTTTTTTCTCAATCTGAATGAATCTTGACATACCGTTAATATCAGTGTGACAGGAATTTTGTATTGTTTGATACAGTATATACGAAGGACAACCTCCTGCAGATGAAGTAAAGATAATTCCTTATGTTAATTAATTAAAAAAATAAAATCTGTTAAGAAATTTTTTTTACTTGAAGTAGCATACAGTCAAGAACCAATCAAAAAGCTTGTTTCAGCAAGTATGTAAGTGGTGATATAAGTAAATGGCAAGGGGACAAAAGAACACAACTTACAAACCCAGAAAGGA
>NW_010300344.1:0-3133 GCF_000700745.2 Antrostomus carolinensis | reverse complement strand
AGCTTCTTCCTGATCCTATAACGCAATGGACTTTTTTCCAAAGAGGATCTTATTTTGATTTGAAACAAACAACTGGAATTCTAATGATTTACACATTGGTGTTGCAGTTGCTAATGATTTACACATTAATGTAGCACAGTAAGTTTCGTTTTCCCTCTTCCTCAAAATTAAAAAATGAGGAAAGGGCATCTATGTTAACCCTAGCATTTTGGACACTTTCCAGTTTGGATAATTGCATTGTGTCTACTAACAATTCTCCTGCAGTTTCAATTAGATACAATGTCCTTTTTCACTGTCCTGAGCTCTTGTGCAGTATTGCTGTTCAGTGTTTAACAGCTGCTGTGTTTCACTCGGGAGGTGCTTGCATTTCAGTGTTTAATGAGATAACCCTTATAACAGGGCTTTCAATTAGCTGCATTGTGACCTTTAAACTGCAATCTGTACCAGAAAAATTAGATGCTGGGAGAAGGTAGTATTTATCAGGAAAAGTTCAGAAAGCTTAGGAAAGAGTCAGATATCCTGTGTAACACAAAGATGCACACAGACCCTGAAAATCAGGGTTTCTGTCCACTGAAATAAGCAATAAGCTCTAGAACCACAATCAGTCCACTTTCCTTCTTTGAACATATAAAACTGTTGGTGTTTTTAAAACTTATTTTTCATTTGTTGCATTCTGTGCCAAATGGAACAGTTTGTGTAAGGAATGCTGAGCGTAACCTCAGTCCACAGTTGTCAAAGTCTCCTACTTTTCTCCTGTCACTGAAAATGCATCAGATGTGCTTTTGAGTTCCATCAGAAGAAATAGAGACTTAGGATGGCTTTGTCATACCATGATTGAATATTTTCAACCTAGCTGCTACCGTAGTCAGAGAGAGGTGTGATTTTCATTGCTATGTGTTGTTATAAAGGAAAGACCCTAACTAGGAGAAAGGTCTCAGGAATTTTTGGAAGAGAGCTCTGAGCAAAAAAGCTGAATAAGATACTTGTCCACATCCGTTGGAAAGATGTTGTAACACTGGAGAAAATCTGGTGTAAAAAATATGTTTGTCACTATCATTACTTCTAGTCCAGTGTAGTGTTCGTGAATTTCACTGTTTAATTTTCCGCGCAAATGTACTGGGGACATAAATCAAGCATTCAGAGATTCAAAAGTCAGATTTCACCATTCAAAATTCAAATTCAATCACTGAAAACTGGTACAACACAGAAATATTAAAGGCCATGTGATAACAGACCGAGGTATTCTCCAGACTGAGGTATTCACACTGGGATCCAGCCTCCAATCTACGTGTGATTCAAAGCTTTTAACAGAGATTAACTCTTGTCTGTTGCTCACCAATGAATACGCACTAAAAGTTGGGTCATACTGTGCGCACTCATGAATCAGATTTTCCATGCCATTTTCATCTGGAAGGTATCCAGTTTGCAGACCGTAAACACAAAGTAAACCAAAGCCTGGTCAATGGAGGCAGTTAGAAGATTAACTTCAAAAACCTGGGCCAAACTTTAATGCTAATGTTAGCACTGTGCTTGTAAAACATTAATGTAACCCAGTTTACCTGTAAAGCTTAAAGTAAACAAAGCCAACTTTACATTTGCAGATAATGCAAATAAAAATGAAAGACAAATGGACAAGATACTTATTCCAAGATCTTGTTGCTTGAATAACTCTGGAAATAATATTTCTAGAATGCTACTGTTTCTCAGATGCTCAGTTGTATACACTCTGAAAACATCTGTAGATGAAGCAAGCCATGAGTTTTGTAGCAAGAATCATAGAATTATAGAATCGCTTGGCTGGAAAAGACCTTTGAGATCATTGAGTCCAACCATCCCTATAAGGGTAATTTTTCTTAAAATCAAGTTATGTTAAAAGAAGCACGACTGTCTATATTCAAATCTCATATTAGTTTTAATCAGCTACATATCAATGTTTCTCCTGTTTAGTTTATTCGGTTTTTTTTTACTTTTTAGTGCTAGATAAAGGAATTATGGGATACTAATGTCAAAAACTATGTAAACATGCGGATATACAAATACATGTTACTTGGAGCAGTTTGAGATATACATCATCTCTGAGTTTATCCATTTATCTTGCAAGGTCTACCTTGGATCTTCAGAATCACAAAATCTTTACTTGTACAGCACGAACCACTGTAGCTGAATTAAAATCTGTCTATTAAATTAAATATTTTCTTTCTTTTTTTTTTCCCTTTTCAGACCAAGAAACAGACAAAACGATATGTGATAAAGCAACATGCATATCAGAACAGTCTTTCCTGCATTGCTATGTGATACAAATACTCCCACATACAAAATTTATTTCATAATATGTTCCATAAGGCTGCAATCTTCTTTCTTTTTGCTAATCACTTCACCTTTCAACAAGCTTTGCTAGATCACTGAATCATGATGAATGATTCTTTACATATTAGGATATTTAGTTCACACTGATGAACTAACAAATAAAAATGTAACATGAAACAATGATACTGAGAATTAGGGACAGTCCTTTTGATGTGGGGAAAGAATTAATAATTAGACCAAGATTTGCCCTTTAATTATCACACTCATAATGCTGAATGAAAGGCAGTTTTGAGGAATTCAGTGCAACAACTTTAAAACTACAAGAAGCTATTACACATTTTTTTGTCCTGAAGCAGCCATTTTTCATTAAACAATACTGAATGTTAGAAAGCAATCAAGTGTGTTTTGCTATCCCTGTCATAGGCTAAGATAATTATTAGTCTGAGAATTTCTCTCTCTCTTTCCTCCAACCTTCCCCCTTTTCCTCTCCCCCCACCTTATTTTTTTAACTGTGCTTACCCAAGAGGAAAATGAACTTCAATACTTATCAGCACAATGCATACATCAGTGATACTGAAGGCAGCTGACCATGGCTGGAGTCATAGGTCATCTGCAAATCCATTGGTGATTAAAAAAAATAAAAATTAATTAAAAAATGTGTGAATCTAAGTTACAGCTGAGTGATAAGTGTAAAAAAGCAACAAAACATGACAATGTAATTTGTATAAATATTAGATCAGAAAGCCTTTTAAAAGGCCAAGTAACATAGGTGAAAAGTTATCCACAAGGGGACTGAAAACAAACCTTCTATAATAATAATAATAAT
>NW_010300343.1:14707-48916 GCF_000700745.2 Antrostomus carolinensis | reverse complement strand
TCCCTGGCTCAGCCGGGAGCGGGGCTGGGAGGGGCAGACCGCTTCGCAGGGCGCTGCCAGCCGCCTCGGGGGGTTGCTCAAAGGCTGCAGTTTCATGGTGGTGAGAACAGATCTAAAGCAGAGCTGCTGCAGTGCCCTGCTCCCCTCTGGCCTGTTCTTTGGCTCGGGTGTTGATTCCTGTACAGTTCCACCAGCTTGTTCGTACAGTTTGACCCTAACGCCTGTAATTCTGCCCCCCCCCCCAGCTTACACTTTTTTTTTGGTTTGTGAACACAAATGTGGGTGCAAAGAGAACAAGGTGCTGGTTTCTTTTGCCCCAGCCTGCTGCAGATCTACACCCTTGGCGCTCTGCAGAGCACTATGTTCACTTCACCTGCTCTGAAACCTTTCATCCTCTTTGGGGTGCAGCTGTGCAGTTCAGGTGAGGAGGATTTCAAAATGTTAGTCTCAGGGAGAAGACAAATACTTCTGAAAACAGATAGCTTCTCTGGTCCTCTCTCCACCACTTATACCTGGGCAACTAACACATACAGCGGTCTCCCTGAAAATTTGGCTCACTGGATGGTCACACTGGCTAGTATCCTGCACCTTCCAAGTTACCATAAAAATAAAAAGTTATCTCTTGAGTAGGCTCAGACCTCTTGTGCAATGGGCGGCCTTTTATTCACAGGAGCCAGGAGGGGCTGGTATTTTAATTTCTGAAAGCAAGGTGCGCATTAAAGCACAAGTTGGGGGAGGAGCATGAAGAGCAATGAGGATGTGTCTCTCGCTGCGGGTGTCACCAGCTGGGGCCCGGGCTGTGGCTGCCGTGGTTGTGCAGAGCGGCTAGAGGGCACCCGGCATCAAGGAGCCGAGCTGCCAGGCAGAGGCTGTGCAGACCCTGCGCCCTGGGAAAGACTGTGGGCTGCAAATGGTGTCTGGGCTGGACTGGGAGAGAGGTGGAAGCTGTCTCTAGAGCTGAGCAGAATTAGTGTTTTATTCAAGTACATGTTTTGGGACAAGCTTTGATTTTTCCATGCTGATTCTGTTTGCAGCTGCTGAGGCCAGATAGGAGAAGCCCCAGCCACAGTGCACATCTGCAGGGCAAGGCTCTCAATTTCCTTTCCTAGACAAGTAGCTGTTCAGCTGCAGACTTGTCATTGTTACGCTTGTATGTTCATTCTGCATCAAAATATTCTCTGCAGAGTTTAGGTTTTTTCTCTTTAAAGCAGTCTCTAAAGATTGTCAATGCTGTTTTTTTTGAGGGGGAGGGTGTGTTGGGGATGGGTGTTTTTAGTTACTTGTGGGTTGGACAGAATTTGTGCTTCTGAACTTTGGGAGACAATCATGGTCGCCTACTTTCCTTTTCAGCAGTGCACACTGGTGCCCGTTGCCAGCATAACTGTGCTCTGCCTTCATGCCTTGGTGATCCAGAACTGTTGTCCTGTGCAAGCTGCGTAGCTCTCGGGTATTGCCTTGTAGGTGTTCCTCGCATCAGAGGAGCAAACAGTCTGAACAGTAAAGGCAAATGAGGTATAGCCATGTTCTAGATGTTGGAAGACTTTTTCCAATGGTCTTACTATCTTGCAGGAGGCAAAATATCCGTAGGCACATAATTTCTATATCCTAACAGCCTTGATTTACCAGCTTCTATGTCTTTATTTTTCTCTTTGCACCCATGCATGTTTATAGAGGTTGAAAATTCTGTAGGCTTGGAGGTAGGAACGATGAATTGGAGGAAAGAAACAGCAGGCCGAGGAAAGGAAGAGTGTCCCTGAGGTTTTTCTGTGCCTCAAAGTCATGTGGGAAATAAGTTACTATGTGTATTTTCTCAGCTGCTAATTGAATTTTAAAAAGACAACTGGGGTTTAAAAATCTGCAAGGGAGAAAAAAATCTCACAGTCCCAAGAATGATTTCTGTACTGCACCAAGTCAAATTGCAGTTGTGCTGCATTTGTGTTGTGGGAACAAAACCACAAGACTTTTGAGTGAGGTGTAAAGAATGTAATGTTGTAAAGATCTTGGCTGTACTGTTCCCCTGAGCACTTTTCTAGGAATTTGCAGTACATTCTGTGTTTTGTGGATTGTGTGTAAGCTCTAGGGCTGTAGTTGTAAATCTTGTGCTGTTTAAAAACTGAGGGGGATCCCCTTTGTACAGAGATGGGATTAAGCTATTGCTGCCTCTTAGGTAATTCTTGGCTCAGCTGATTACCAAGCTGTGGTGAAAAGTCTTCTTTATAAAGATGTTCTCTTTCTTCCTCCTTGGGCTAGCTCAGATTAATGAAAATAACTTGCAGGATCACTCCTTCCTGTTACACATCCCAGACATGTTTGTATTTTCCCAGAGTAGTGGCAGGTTTGGTTTTGGGTCACTGGGGTTGTGAGTGAGTCCTGTAGAGGAGGTGGAGCAAGCTCAGTTTTGATAAACAAGGAGAGGGTTTTGTTTTAATGTGCAGGTTCAGAAGGACTCAGCCATTATTGAACAACTTCTGTAATTCAGTTGAAAGTAAAAACACTGTGATGTAGTGTGTATATTAGTAGGATAAAGCTGCTGAGAGACAATGATTAAACTGGAGATCGCCAAAATAGAGTTGGACTCCATCAGCATTAACTTCCAGTGGTCAGATACATGGTAAACCTGCTTCAGGTCTTCTCTGATGAATGCAGGGTTGAAGGTTGTTCAAAAATGCTTTAAATATAGTTGTGTGATTTTTTTTTTCTCTTTTTCTCCAGGTTCTGAATGAGAAAAAGCTCCAAGAAGTTGACAGTTTATGGAAAGAATTTGAAACTCCGGAAAAGGCAAACAAAATGTAAGCATCTTGATGTGGGGATAGATAGCATCCTGGCTTTTGGAAGGATGTGCCTGCCCGTTGTTATGCACATCTGAGGTTTGGAAAGAAGTATTAATTTTTCAGTATTATGAAACCTAAAAAGCTGTGAACAGTGATAACATGAAGTTAGATACTCAGAGAACTGTAAAATGGCATATCACAGTGAAAGAAAGAACTTTTTTTTTTCCTTGCAGTACAATTAAGCTGCAGAAGTCATTACATTGTGCCATCAAAGCAAAAAAATTGAACAGTATTTTGAGATCTGTATGCTTTGACAAGAACATCCAAGCTTGTAATGCTGGAACTGTCTGAAATGACAGGTTTTTGTGCTCACAGGAAATTATTTAAGAAAAAAAGTTTAATCCAGCTGAAACTAATAGCATGTGAATCACTGTGATTTGTGAGTTAGTGTTTCCCATGCCATCAATGAGTGTTAGCACCACTGCATAGCTGCACAGGGATTGCAGTGTCCACTGACCGAGTTGGCCTTTCTAGCAAATTGCCCTAAAGCTGGGGACAACAGTGGATTCCTCCCAAGTCTGTCTAGTGTGTTTTTATTGGAAGATTTCTGACCAGCTTTGGCTATAAAGGATACCTCTGAACAAGCTGTGCCTTGTGATTTGGATTTATCCTGTTCTGTGACAGCATTTAGAGGAGAGGCTGGAATATCCCGCATCTGCCTGTTTGTAGTGTTGTTAATCTTGTCTTGGAAACATCATCTCAGCCACTTGCTAGACAGGATGTGGTACTTAATGGATCTCTACTCTGATCAAAGTAAATCCTATCTCTCCTGCCTTTCTGAAAAGGCATTAGTGTAAGCCTGGAGCTTCTGTTGAGCTCTACGAATGCTTAACTCCAGCATTCAGCTTTATCTGTGACCTTGCTTCCTGTGCAGATACTTGACTCACAAAGAGCAGTAGTTAATCAGAACTGGGTTAGTCAAATGCCTGTCCCTGACAAGGCATTTACTGGACTGAGATAGCTTCTTAGCTGTAACTCTAGATATCAACACCACAGACTACGCGAGAAGGAGGGGGAAGCTGAGCTTAAGGATCTGACACAGTGTGGTCAAACACTATCCATATGATTTTTTACTCTGATTGGTAGTTAGGGCATGGAAGAATTTTTTGTTGTTTTGTTTTAAGCTCAGCTCAGAACTTGCCCTCCCTTGTAATTAGGTGTTAGAATATTTGAGGATTCACAGGCAATGCATCAGCTCAGTTTTGGAGTCTTTGAAGATGCATTTGGTTGAAAAGCATGTTAAATCTGAGCTGTGCAGGCTATGTGTTCCACCAGGGCAGAAGGTTCCCTTTTGAAGATGAGTGGAAAGATGCTATCATCAGTCAGTCAGTGGTGACACCTAGTTAATCAGAGTGCAGTGTTGAAATTTAAATGAATGATGTCTTTTCTTAAATATGAACTACAAAACAAAAAGGGGCCTTAGGATTTCTCATAATTTTGGTCCTAGAAATACTAAAGCAAAATTCTTTTTTTTTTTTTTTTTTTTTTAAAAATAAAGTTTATGGGACCCAGCTGAAAAGTTACATCAGGCTCAAACTTAATCAGCAGGTTTAGTGCTCTTCCCTCTTTCTGAGGATCTGGGTATTAAAATCTGCTCTCTTGCAGTCTTAGGGAGAAGAGGGGAGCTGTAATAGCAGATGCAGAGAAAAAGTGAAGTGGTTCTAGCATCTGGTTTATGTGCATTCGTTTACACTCTTGTATTTTTCTTCTGTAGAGTAAAGCTGAAACACTTTGAAAAATTTCAGGACACAACAGAAGCACTTGCTGGTAAGTGAGTTAACATCATTCTAAAAGAAAAATAGAATAAATCTGTCATGCACTAGTTCACTCATTACTTACCTCTGTCCCTGCTCTTGTTTCTTTGGTTAATTTTTAAATTACAAATTTTTCAAAGTCAACTTTTTGTCATTTTATGAGGTCATCCATCCAGTCTATAGTGCAGTAGAAAGGTAATGAAGTCAGTTTTTTTCCTACCATGCTTATTTCCTCAGTTGCTCACTGATAAGCACCATGTAGAAGGTTTTGACGGATACCTGTAGCCTGTTGTCAGTGATGGATTCTTGTTGAAGCTGACTATAAATGATTTGAGTCAACATTTCGTCACTACCACTGAGACAACAGACGGCTATCAGTGTGCATACATTATTACAACTGCCCTTGTTTTATGGATGTGTATTATGCCTAAAAAACCGCGTCTGCTCCACTTAAAAGAAATTTCGGGGTTTAAACAAAATGGAAAGCCTTATATTCAATAATTTTTACTAATTCAGCACTTGAATGCATGATGCTGTGTGGACTAGTTTGAACAGAAATGATAAAAGTTCTAGCTAATCATTCAGAAATGATGTGCCTATTGCTGTTGAATGTGCTGTACAATGTCAGTAGGTGGATGTTTCAGGTCATATTTATGACTAAATAAGGGATCTTTGTATTCTGATGTGGTAAGGATGGCTTATAAAGGAAGCTAAGGAAACAAGAATGGAGATTCTACCATCATATATGAGATGCAAGCTAAACAACTGAGATCGAAGCTGCTGTATGTTCTTGCTGGAATGTTTTTTGGATTATGTTACTTTTGCTTAGGTTTGGATTCAGATCATGTATAGTTAGGCTGATTTAAAAAAACAAACCAAAACAAAAAACACAGCACAGAAAAAAAAAAAAAAAAAGGACAAAAAAACTTCTCCTACTTTGCTTCAGGTTCACTTATCTCTGAGATGGGAGATATTATTCACACGTATGTCACATTTATTTTGAAGGGAGGACTATGTATGTGGCTGTTTTTAAGTGGGTTAGGAGCTATTGGCCAGCTTGAAAGGTGGAAACTTATCTCCACTGTAGAAAGGTCGAGAGGAAACTGAGCACAGCACTTTGATTTTTACCCTGACATTTCATTAAGGTTCTGGAAATCAAAAATCACTGGCTTCTGCTCTATTTACTGTGAAGATGTTGCATCAGTCACAGAAGTTCAGCAGAGCACAGAGCTGACCCGCAGAGTTGTATAAGTGCCTACCTGAAATATGTTGTGTGGGATTGTAAAGCTTTTGCAGATCTGTTAATATGTGGGAATGAAAAACGTCCTTTTTAAATTCTTCAATCTACATGCTATATTAAAAGTATCTGTCTCTGCCCTGTCAGCGTGTTTGGCATCGTTCTTTGGGCTTTAGACAATACATCATCATCATAGGATGCAAATTAGTCATTACTCAATTTAGGGTATCGTGTTTTCTGACTAAGAGACCTGGAAAATGGTTGGTTAATTAAATGATACACAAAATGTTCCCATATAACCTTGTCTTCAGAAATGTTAAACATATATCTAAAACATATGGCATACTGTTTGTAGAGATCCTTAAACAAAATTGTCAGAAATAGAACTGAAACCACATGGAGAAAGAAGAGGCAACAGGGAGAAGGGGTTTTGATTTAGGCCTCCGAAGGAGTAAGTATATAACTTTTTTCTATTTTGATTTTAGCCACTGCCTGGTGAAGTAGTATTGCAGCTCAGACTAAAACTACTGTGGGCAGTTAAAATAAAAATAGCAAGTCAGGCGTACTATTTTTACAGGTTTTAGGAGGGGAAAAAACCCTGCACCTTTGTTCTTTTTGTTTTATACAGCATCCACAGCTCTTGTAGAAGGCAAGCTCAGCAAGAACTTGAAGAAAATTCTCAAGAAAATAGTGGCAAAAGATGCCCATGAACAGTTGGCTGTAGCAGATGCCAAACTTGGAGGTGTCATAAAGGTGATAACTGATTTTACCATTCTTCCTTTTGTCTCACGCTACTGAAATCTTATAGTCAGGTTCCAGAGATGTTGCAGTTATTAGCAGTGGATTACCCTGCCAATGCTGTGTTTGCAGTGTGAAAGACAGCTGATCCTTGCGATCAAATGTGTACTGCATGTATACTGGGAAGATGTTGTCTTGAGTACCCAAATGAATTATATGGTAAAGGTGCACTGAGGTGTTAAGGATTGCTTGATTTTCCTCTCTTCAGCATTGGTTATAAACCAACAGCAGATTAAAAAATTAATTTCCTTGCTGATCCCAGCCACAAAAAGAGGGAGGGGAGGAACCAAACAAAACCAGACAAGCTTATTCCTCACTAACAGATGCAGCAATAGTGGCGTGATGATATATTGTCTTGTTGGGAGTTCTGCCTTCCTCAGTCTTCAGACAGTTGTGTACATCCTTTGGTTGTTGCCTATCAGAGGAAGGAAGGAAGTACAGTAGAAGTGGACTGCTTTCTTCAGTGTCTCCTAGGTGTCAAATACCAGGTTCCCATCTCGTGGCTGATTGCTCCGTGTTCCAGTGATTTTTGTTCTGATCACCTCCCCATGCTGTCTTAGGAGACTGGTGCAGGCTGCAGAATGAGGAGGATTTAGTGTTAAAGTGAATAATACCGAGGACTCTGAACTAATTATTCAGTTTTGTTCTCTGAAAAAGACCCAAAGCCCCCAACCCTTCACCTCTGAATTTTCTCTTTGTGGCTAAATTGTTTCTAGTAAACTGCAGAATCTTGAATCTTTGATTCCAATGTCTACGTAGCAGATAGAGCATTAATTATAAATCTCTTCCTCAAACTGGAGTTGTTACTGTGTGGGGGACTGTGTGTGTTTTTACCTTGAGGATCAAAGGTGACTGAAACTGTTGTGTGATCACAGGATTGCAGTGGGAAAGCCAGGTGTAAGGAGATAAGGCTACTGAAGGAAAGGCTTTAGAGGAATGCCATTGTCATGCCTGACTTTGGACTATTGATTTCCATCCTGCAGGACAAGCTGAATTTGAGTTGTATACACAGCCCAATGGTTACAGAGCTGATGAGAGGAATTCGCTCGCAGATTGAAGGGCTCATTACAGGCCTCCCTTCTCGAGAGATGGCAGCCATGTGTCTGGGGCTGGCACACAGGTGGGTTCTAGAACAGCTGTATTTCAATCCCTCTCTGCCCCGGTCCTGTGTCCTTGGCTATGCTGTGTTGCTTGAAGTGTCTGTGGGTATGTGCCATGGTCTCAGACTCCGGAGGTCAAGACATTTGTATCTGAAATATTGTTTTATAAGGGAAGGGATTTCCAGTTTGCACCCACCCTTCAGGGATAGGCTTCATCTTCACTTGAAGTTGATAGCTTTCCTTTGCATGTTATGTACTTTAGGATTTGGTTTGAAATGTCTCCATAGCGGTCAAATGGGTCATTTAAAACTCTGTTGCCACTGAGAGACAAGTTGAAGACCATGCTTTGCTGGTTTATGACAGAATAAATACTTGTACAATACATAATGTAAATGTTAAAGGCAGAGTTGTCTTCCCACCTTTCTATTACTGCCTTTTAGGTTTAGTGGAGCAGTAGTTAAATACAAAGTTCTTGGATCAGCATGGAGTCAAGCATTCATTCATAAGTAACTTTTAATCCATATTCTGACATGAGCTTATCCTGTCCGTGAGCCATTGACAAGTTAGAGAACTGCTTTGCTGCAGCTAATTCCTTAAAAATAGATGCGTGTTTAGAAAATGGGCATTAATACTGAAAAAGGACTTTGAAGATGCAAATCCTCCTTGATAATAAGTGTCTTTTGCTGTAGCATACTGAGAAATTTCAAACATACATTAAAACCAGATGGTAATGAGCCTTCTCAGACAGTGAGAATCTGTTCCAGGAAGTTTCTTCTGTTGCTTCACATTAGCATGGCTGATATTTGCTGCTGGGTAGGTACAGTTTTGTGGATTGCTTCCAGCCACTGCAGAACTGGAAGTGCTGTTGACAAATATTTTTTGTGGGGAACCATGCAGAAAGAAGCCAACAGACAATTTCCTTCCACAGCACTCGTGTTCAGTCTGCTGCATGTGGTGCAGAGGGCCTTAACTTTCCCTTTCACCCTGGTCGCGGGGCATGTGCATGTACACGTGTCAGAGCTGTTGTGAAACTTGGGTCAGTGTGGCTTCTGGACAGAGCTGAGAGCAGTCAGTGGTGTAAAACTGAGCTGGTGTGAATGAACGTATGGGGCAGCTATATTCATGTAAAATAGGAACAGGTGGGACATACTTTGCAGCAGGTTGTCAGGTTGCTGATGAAGCTGTATTTCTGTCTCCTCAGCCTTTCCCGATACAAGTTGAAATTCAGCCCAGACAAAGTAGATACCATGATTATCCAGGCAATTTGTAAGTATATTTAGAGCTTAAATTATTAATGGATTCATCTTAGGATAGCTGACTTCTTTATGTTGGTTACAGAAAAGTATTGCTGTCAGTTTCCTCCTAACCTGTTTCAGTAAATTGGACATTGATGTTCAGCTAGGCATAAGGTGTGTTTTCTTAACAGGGTTTTCTGCAAACAGGAACAATTTTAGGGTGATACAGTAAACTGACATCCACTTTTTCTTAGTGTAGAGATGAGCTGAAATACAGGCAGTATTAGTTCAGTCCTCTGAGGACTTCACTTCCCAACATGCCTCCCTTCTGAGTAGTGTTGGGAGAACGGGCCTCACAGGACAGGATTTTCTGACCATTCATTTTGGTGGTATCTTGCATAGAGAGCAATGTAGAAATAGACTCTTATGTCAGGCACGTAAAACCCATTGTAGTGTGTAATGCTCCGTTCCATCTCCTCACTTTCCTTATGGAAGACTGAAATTGTAAACTCAGCTAGGAAAGCCTGTTCCTCATTTTTCCTTGAAGACGTCCATATCATAAAGGGCATACTTGCTGTGAAGCAGTGGTGAGGAATCCTGTTTGGAATATTAATTCCCAGACTGTTGTCAATGATGAAACATAGTTAAGCTGAAGTTAATGATTTAACTCAGTTCCTTCGTCACTACCACTGAGACAACAGATGTGGATGCTGGTATTGCGTTAGCGGGAAATATTTTCGCCTCGGGACTCTGCAGCAATATATACTGTGGGTGTTATACTCTCGCCTTGTAAATCTGGTTGTTGGTCATACCTGGTAAATGGTGAGCCTGTTGGACTTGTGTTGGGTATATTTATATTATAAAGGCAACTAAAGGTTTTAATACAATCTTTTAAATCAAGTCAATGAATACAAGATCAGTTTTTTACCATTAAAACATTTTCCTTAAAGTTTATTAGATGGCTAAGTTTTACGTCAATCTTGTGTGTAGCACTTCAGCTGATTGAGAGGAAGAATAACTGGCTGCTGCTTCTATTCTAGAGGAATGTGCTTTACAACTGTTAAAGGAGCCTGTCCAAGACAGTCTCAGTGATGATACTTTTAGGTCACACTCATGAGAATTCTAATATTTCTGTAGTACTGTGCCTGGGATTGTGCAGTTCTCTGAAAAGTAAAAACTTGTAGTGTCTGTCTATATGGAAAGAAATACTTCTGTTTATCTCCCTTTACACCATTTACATTTGTTGATTTGAGAGTTTTCCATTGTTAGATTAACTTTTTAGAAAAAAAAAGTCCATTCTTCTTTCTCTTAGCACTTCTTGATGACTTGGACAAAGAACTGAATAACTACATCATGCGCTGCAGGGAATGGTATGGTTGGCACTTCCCCGAACTGGGCAAAATCATCACAGATAACCTAATGTATTGTAAATGTGTGCGGAAAGTTGGTGAGTAATAAGGAGAG
The DNA here is from genome assembly GCF_000700745.2 of Antrostomus carolinensis. Lineage (NCBI taxonomy): Eukaryota > Metazoa > Chordata > Aves > Caprimulgiformes > Caprimulgidae > Antrostomus > Antrostomus carolinensis. The sequence goes on along the minus strand of NW_010300343.1, from coordinate 38,497 downwards.
GTGAACCTGGAGAATGTTGCATGTTAGAATGCAATGCATTAATGGCACTGATATGTAGACCAGCCACTCATCCAGCTAGTCATGACCATGTATGCAATCGTGCTGTCAGCAGCAGTGTAAATAGGGCCAGTAGAAAAGTAGTGTATGTTTGCATTTGTATGTTGATACAATTTACTGTTTTGAAGCTTAAGAGAAAGCTAATGTCATATAACCAGCCATTTCTTCATAGACCACCACCATATCTTCTTAGAACAGCAATTAATCAGCAGACCAGTTTGGAAATTAGCTGCCAAAAAACTGATGTAAAGAGAATTGCTGCCTGTTTGCATGTGTTCTTGGAGACTACAACTGCTATAATTATTCATAAGAGCAGGAAGAATGACCACTATAATGTTTTGGACACTTGCCTTACCTCTTAATGTGTGCTTTGTACTGATGAATTATTTTTTTTTTTTTTTAATGATGAAGTTTGCAGTCCAGAGAGGGAGACTTGTTGTTTTAAGGGAGCTTTTTTCCCCAGTTGTAGGAAGAATTACATAGGTTTGGTTAGTGGTAAATGACTGTTTGCTTCCTGCAATTCTTCCTTTGTAATCTTGTGACTGAAAATTTTGCAGCAAGCAGTTACTGAAAAGAGGTATGCAGTGCTACAGAATAAGGGCTTTTTTCCTAGGTTGAAATTTAATATTTCCAACCATTCTCAGCTAGCATAAACAAAAAGTCAGAACATTGACATGTATTTTGGGAGTTTGGAATAGGGTGACAGCAGACCTGGCTCACTGTTTTTATTTTGACCTTTTATCTTTGTCTATTTCTGTGGTTTTGTTTTTTTTTTTACTACTTCATCTTGCCCTCAGCACAAACATGCTTTCATCTGTCCCCCACAGGAGACAGAAGCAATTTTGCCTCCTCTGACGTTTCTGACATCCTACCAGAGGAGATCGAAGAGGATGTGAAGGCGGCTGCTGAGATTTCCATGGGGACAGAAGTATCAGAAGAAGATATAAACAACATAATCCATCTCTGTGATCAGGTATGTACCCAAGGATGAATAGCAATAGGAACTCTACTTTATCCATATCAGCACCTCTTCTGCCAAGGAGAGATTTTCCCTGGGCATTGCTAACACACTTGTGATGGCAGTGATGATTCCTATATTGTTGTTCTCCTGATGTATAGACATGAGGGTGCATAGTCACTACCTCATCTGAGCCATCTCAGGCTGTTGATGTCTGTCCAAAGTCTTCTGAAAGTAGCAGTCTTATTTTGCTTGGAATTTTGGCATCCTTGTGCTTTTAAGTCCTTGAGATAATGGTAGTGTATAGCCTCTTTTTAATCTGTCGCTTTTGAAGCTAGGTGATAAACCCTGGGTTAAAAGTGGAACACTGAGGTCTCAGAAGAGTTAGGAGCCCTGTCCTGCTTTCATCTAGATTATATGTGAACTCCCTCTGTCTTTAGTTGTGCCAGTTGGATCCCTTTGTGATTTTACCAGGGAGTGGCAGAGATAGGAGTAGTGAGTTCCTGTTCTTGGTCTAGACTGGGCTGCTTTTTTGTGTGCATTCTAATTGTGTTTATTTGTATGGAACAAGTAAAGAGCATTTATCCTATTTCAAGAGAATGGTGGCAAAGATTTATGTGAAAACTGAATGTTCCAGGGTTTTGTCCTAAAGAAAATGTCCTTACTAAGTATTTTTGTTCTGCTTCACTGTCTTTGGCACGTTGTCAGCTCCTTTATCAGGAGCTTTGCTGAGAAAATAAGTTGCATAAGGGAATGAGCAATACAGATCCAATATACTTTGTAGATGGAGCTGTGCTATGGGAATATGTCCTGTAACTCTGGCTCATGGTTGTCTGTGCATTTTGTTAGTAGTCTTCATTGTAATTCTCAGTGCTTTCTCATTTCAGTATGTTTAACTCTTAATATTTGTCAGTTAGCTAATACTGCTTCCTGTAACCAAACTCTGTACCAGGTGATTGAAATATCCGAGTACCGGACACAGCTGTATGACTACCTGAAGAACAGAATGATGGCCATTGCTCCTAATCTCACCGTCATGGTGGGTGAACTGGTTGGAGCAAGGCTCATTGCTCATGCAGGTGAGTTACACTCATCAGTGTAAAGAAAGCTTAGATGACTCGGAGGTTTTCTCTGAGGAGCTGGTCAGCTAAAAGCATTATGCAAGGCCCTGCTGAACATCTCCTGGTAAAAGGAGGGGTAGGCGGCTCTTGAGGAATCTGAGAATACCAGCATGAGCTTGGTAGTAGTCTGTGATGATTGAGTTCTCAGTTGGCCTAATTCTTTTTGGAATATGAGGGCAACTTAAGTCACTACCTCTTCTGAGACACTTACTGAGCCTTCTGCTGATAGTCCAGTCTTTTCTGAGGTAGAATGTAGACAAACTGGTATTGGGCTTTTATAGTCAAGACTGCCTCAAGGTCGCAGCCTTATTTCAGTTATCTATGCTGCAGCTCTATTATGACACATTCTTGCTGCCAGACTTTGTCAGGGGTAGGCATTACTCCAGTGGAATGTTTTATTGATTCAGCCTTCTTTCCTGTTGCTGAAATGAAACCAAGACAGAGTTAGTTGAAGCATGAAAGACTGAAATGGCTTACCTGTCCTTCAAGAAATGAACGTGAAGCAGTTCTCATAGAAATAGATGGCTCTGAGCTTCCCACTTTTGAATAGTGTAGGAATCTAGCCTACTGCTTCTCTAGCTGCTCCTCTGACAAATTATTGTTGCTGTGTCACCTCCTTCTAGGTTCTCTCTTGAATCTGGCAAAACATCCAGCTTCAACAGTTCAGTTACTGGGTGCTGAGAAGGCTCTCTTCAGAGCATTGAAGACTAAACGAGACACACCTAAATTTGGCCTTATCTATCATGCTTCCCTAGTGGGACAAAGCAATACCAAAAACAAAGGAAAGGTGAGTTGCAAGATTGTTTACCAGCTTGACTTTTTCTAGAGCATGAATATTTGTAGATGAGATGTCTTGAGCTTCACAGTGAGGCTCTTCCCATGGCTTGCTTTACTGTATTGCTTCATGGTTACATGGAAAATGCCACTGTCCCACAAATGTTTGAATGTCATTGTCCTGTTTGAAAAAGCAAATGGGATCGTCCATTCGACACATCTGAGTAATAACAGATGCATTCCCGCTGAGTTACGCTGTAATGCTGGCTTTCTCAAGGGGTATGTTACAGCTTTCTTCTACGTGATAGTAAACTAAGCTGTTACAGGCTTTAGTCTTGCTTGGAAACTGGACTCTTGTTGTTGTTCAAAAGCTACTAACTTTTGTGGCTTGCTTTTAAAGTTTAGGCTTTTATAATGCGGGTGGATAAATATGAATTGTGGAGAAAGCTGTCCAGCTGGAAATTACACCTCAAACTAACCTGATCTAAAGTTTGGGGTAGAGTAGAATATGTATAACTAACTTGCTGTCTCAGATGCTTCCCTCTGTTTATCAAGAGAATAAGATATTACATTAACAGTATTTCAGTGTTGAAAGAATGATGTACTAAGTGTTTTTTGGACTAAAAGCTGCTAGTTAGTACTCTGTTCTTTTGTGTGTGGGTATGGTTTCCAGATCAGAGTGAATCATTGCCTTATGTTAAGTCTTAGCATTTAATATTCTTTTTGACTTTTCCAGATCTCTCGAATGCTGGCAGCTAAGACCGCCTTGACTATTCGTTACGATGCCCTGGGAGAGAATACCAGTGCTGAAATGGGAGCTGAGAACAGACTAAAAGTAGAGACAAGACTGAGGCTTTTGGAAGAGAGAGGGGTGAGTCTAGTCAAGGGCTGCACGAAGCTGACATTCTTGTTTATGGTGTGATTTCCTGATGTACTGCTTTCTAAGTCTTTTCCCTCAGTTGTGTGATCTAGTGTCACTCTTACTCTGTAGTTCTCCCAACCTTGGCTGGAGCTGTAGGGTTTGCAATCTGGCTTCATCCATTTGTTTGTATGTCAGTTTTTCTTGTTTACATGCCTGACTTAATTTACATTACCTTTATATTCTACTACATCTCTGTATTAATTGCAAAGATATACTTATTACTTCATAGCTTCTTTCTCTTAGAAAACACCTTAGAGGAAAGCACATTTGGGTTTTCTCTTCTCATCACATTTTCTACCATGGTTCCCTAGAATCTGAATGCTGGTGATGCTTAGTCTTAAGGACCTTCTGTAGCTAAAGCAAGATGTTATTCTGCAAATTGCTGTGTTGCCCTCCCATCACCTAATGCATATCCTGCCTCTCTATACCTGCAGTTTGATCTGTTGCCATTGGCACAGCATGCTGGGACAATGCAGGGTTTGCTTTCCTCTTTTAGTGATATTTTAAATGATGACTAGGTTCAGCCTTCCAAGCTAGAAGATCTGATACTAATGCTGTAGTACTGGCATCATTAGAACAAAAAAGAAAAATCCAGAAAAACCTGCCTGCTCCTCCTTGGGCATTTAATGGGAGGTGATACTTCCCATTGAAACAAAGGCAAGGAGGCATACTAATACCAAAAACAGAAACTGATCACCTGACAGGTACAGATTTAATTCAGGTGCGGTTTGGGGACTGTATTGTGGTTTTAAGGTTGGCTTTATGCCAGGCATGGGGTGATACCTGCCCTGACATGCAGTTATCCTTGCAAAAAAAAAAAGCGTGCACAAATTTGAGCTGATCTTGGGAATTTAGAGATACAATGTTTTATGTCACGTGGCTGTGGTATGTTTGGTTCAATATTAGATGCTCTTTCATTGAATTGAGCTTTTGAAGAGCAGTGTTGGAAAAGCACATGCCTTTCTCATCCCAGTTACCTCCCTGTCACTATTCTACTCCCAGGTATAAGACTTGTATGGGTACACAAGAGGCTGACCAATAATATATGTCTATCTTTCCATTTTTAATTCCTTTCAAGAGCTGTAGAACTTGTGTTGTGAATTGTTTTTATTGTAATTTGTTTTCCACTTCCAAATTTTTCTTGCAGATAAGAAGAATAAGTGGCACTGGAAAAGCCTTGGCCAGGACAGACAAGTATCAAAACAAAAGGTGAATACTTTTTCCTTTCAGCTTGGCTGTGTATAAATAATTTTCCATGGTTTATTTCTGATAAGCTTTTTGGTTGTGGGCTGAGTTTACTTAAGATCCAGAAAACATTTTCCGTGCTCTTAAGCACTGATGACAAGTCTCATTGCTAATGGGGATTTCTATTTTCCCCACATTTTACAGTTGTGGTAAAGCCAGTGATCTAGAAAAACAGTCCCGACTTTCTAATAGTTAATTACTGACATCATAAGGTAACAAGTATATTTAGATACTATCAACATCAGCCCAAACAGATGAATAATTTGGGGAGTTAATATATAGCAGCTTTATTTAATGCAAGTTAGACTAAATTAAATTTGAGAAAATTGGAGTTTGAATAAATTTCGTTGACCTTCAAACTGTCCTAGAGACCTACTTAGTTGTCTTGTTCTTAGAGAAGGAAAAAACCCCTTGTTTTGAGCAAAGCTTCATCTCCTTGTTTAAGTCTTGTTTGTATTAAGTAATGTGTATCTTAAGCAATAGATAAGGTCTGTACTCTGGACAATGTTAGAGCAGTTTCTGATGCCTAAAGTGACACTGTAAATTGCAACTGGGACAACTGAACATCTAAGGATTTGAACAAGTTATTATCAGTCTGAGCTGTGACATCTGGGGTATTTTTGCTTGATTTGGTTGCAGGCTTCTTGCCTAGCTTGGCCTGCTTATTTTGCCTAACCTTTGGTGTAGGGAGGGCAAGTGCTTGGCAAAATCAGGGCTGGGTGCTAGTTCCGTGAGGAAAACCATCTGCGGTCCCCAAATGTCTTCTGCAAGCCTAGCTGTAACTTACGTTTCCATATGCTAGGCATTTTAAAGTGTAGTGATTTTTGGAGCAGCTTTTGAAAAGACAGTGTCAGTAAATGAAGCATCAGGGTGTGTAAGGAGGCAGTAGCTTAGGGAGGAGGGTGTTGAGGAGACAACATACATGCTGGGTTTTGACCTCTTGAAATGAGGAGTCATGAATTTCTACCAGGACATGTTTCTACTGTTAGATATGCTTTGCAAACATGTCTAGGCGTGGGGGAGAGACTGAAGATAGTTCCTGGCTGTTTGGCTTAGACTGGCTGCTTAAAAGGGAAACTAACTTAGCCCCTGTCAAATTATCCTTGTAGTACAAAAATGGTAGTACTGCTGCTTTATGGAGATTGTTAGAAGGGCAAAATGAGTGTTCTAAGGACGTTGGCAAGAATCTCTTACTCTCGTGTGGAACTATGGATCCAGTATGAATTAGCTACATCAGCATAATGTTTCAGAAGTTAATTGTGAGGTAGTTTTTAGAGATGAGGTTCAAGTGAAGCAATTCAGTATGCTTTCAAAAAAAGATGTGAGAGAGTGCATTTGCTATCTTTGGCATATTTATTTGCTGTTTTGTTTTTTTTTTTATTAGCAGCAGCATTTTGACAATGACAAGGAAGCCAGTGAGCTCTTGCTTGTGTTTAACTGAAGCAGAGTCCCGTTTGCAAAAGGCTGTGTAATCAATTTCTGTAAAGCAATATGTAGCATTAATACCCATAAGAGTAGTTTCTGATGCTCAGAGGATTAATTGATGGTGCTGTCTGCTAGCATTACCACGTGCTTCCCAGTCTAGTTGGTAGCCTCAGTTGCTTTTGTAACTGTGCAAGGTAGCTACCAGATTCCTACTTCAGAGAGGTTCAGATGTTCAGCGGGGGAGGGGGGGAATAATTTTGGCTTACTGTTTTAAAACTCCTTTCTCCTTCAGTAGGAATTCTGTTCCGAAGGAGTAAGAAAAAATAAAAAATGCTTCATTGATATTAGATTATTCAGTTGCCCCTGAAAAGGTTCAACTAATTAGCACTGGATTTCAGGGTGGCTGGTCCTCTGCAGCCTGCAGAGGAGTTTGGGACTGGGGAAAGGAACGTGCAGTATTTGAGAAGAGGCAGTTTCAGACACAGGTTAGGTATTTGAATGTCCCATAAAGTTGGTGATACAAGTGATACAGAGATGAGCCATAGCATTACCCTGCCTTGTGAGTTGTGCCCTATGAATGTAATGATGGAGAAGCAGTGCAGAAAAAGCAAAAGTAAAGCTACTTCTAATCCTGACTATATATTACCCTTAGGGTAAACTTATAGGGACTTAACAAATTGTGGGGAGCTATGTGCTTGTGACCATAGAGCTATGCTAGAAAGGCTTTCAGTAGCAGAGAGATTAATCTAATGGGTAATATAATTGATCCGTAGAGTCTTGAATATAAACCGGAACCAAACTCTTACTTAACTGGTATCTTCTGTTCAGATGTACTTGGTGGCGTATCTCCTGTAGTCATAATTACCGATGAACAATTAATGCATTGGAGAAAGGGCCTCACTAGCTGTAGATGCTTTGTTAGCTAAGCAAGATTGATTTGCAAATACTCTGAAGAGGTTGTGTTGGAAAGTTTATATTCAACTGCAGGATCTTACCTGGGGGCTGCCTCTTCTCTTAGTTACTTAAACGGACTTGTTTTCTTCATTACAGCGAAGTAAAAGTATTTGATCCATCTGGAGACTCTACGCTTCCTGCTGTTTCAAAGAAACGCAAAATTCAGGAGGTGGAGGAACAAGATGCAGAGGTTGCTGTGAAAGCAAAGAAGCTCAAAGCAGAGATGAAAGGTTAGTTGCTGCATCTGTGCTACTGGTGTGTCACTGTGTGTGTTGTGCAGTGGGGCTTAACGTTTACAGCCAGCTACACTACCTGGTTATTCTCCTTGGGTATGACAGTGTATTTAAAAAAAAAAAAAAGTAATAATCCTTTATGGACTGACACCAGACTGCCATCAATTTACTTTAAATATCCATTTCTAAACAGTTGGAAGCATATGAGAACATTTAAAAGCAAAACTACTCATCCTTCTTGCAGAATTTCGTACTTGGCAGGTTCATATTTAGTAGTCCTCAGTATCTTGAAGACCAAAAAAAACTCTTCTCTGTAAAATGTGAACTTGCCCAATTTTCTTAGAAGAATGCTGCTTTATCTTGTATAGAAATGTTTTCTGGCATGTTTCGACATATAAACATTGAATGTCAGAATCTGAGGTGAAATGACTTGGAAATTGCAGTCTGAATTTACATAATACATGAACAATTGTTACTCTCTGGAGAGCTACAACTGAACTATGGCCACAGTTCTTCTTTCCTTCTCTGATAACTTACTGTGTGACGAAAGATTTTTGGACTGCAACTTTGAAATAATCTGGTTTTATATTATGCTTCATTTTAAGAAACATTTTCTCTCTTCTCTACAGTGTGCACTTCAGCACCTCTAAATGGCTGGCCTAATACTTACTATGATAGTGGAGTACTCAGTGTGTAACTTGAGAGGAGAGAAAAAAAGGAAAAGGAAAATGACTTAAAAGTCACTTCTTTGAGACACTGAGCCAGATCTGGGTGTGAATTACTCCCAGGTTTTGTCAGCTACCTGTGCCTGCAGCAGGTGAGGGCTATCAGAGCCTTCCTGTTCTGCCCTTCTCTGTGTTGATGTGTTCTAGAGTATCAGAGTGTAGTTATGCTGGTTGTGTACCTCTTCATGCTCAGCTGATGCTGAGATATGATCTCTCCAGACACCAGTTGTTACATGGTGTCTGTGTATGTGGATGAAGAAACTTGTAGGAACCTAAACTTAGCTGAGAATTAAAGTTAACAGTAGAGGGAGAATGCTTTGTGCTGTGAAGCTGAGATCTGTTCCCCAGCTTGTTTTCTTGTACTTATCATAATGAGACAAGGACACATGAGTACTTTGGAGGCTTGAACTTTGCCCATTTGCTTTTTGGAGAATGTGGATGTTCTCACAGCTACTGCTTTTGATAATCTTTTGAACTAACTTTCCTTACTATAGTCTCAGAGATGTTCCCTTGGGCTTCCCTTGCATTATCATAGCAAGTGTTGACATCTCACAGGCATAAGCTCCTCAGAGGTGAAATATTACATTCATTTCCAGTCTGGTCTCTTACTGTAGGAGGAGGATGTTTCTGTTCATAGATATATTATTCAGTGGTTCATGCTTTTATACTCAAACTTGCTTGTGTTTGCTTCATTTGCTTTTATTGAGCACTGATACCCCCTGGTTTAGGGGTTGGATGGAGCTTAGCAGATATCCTTGAGCTACTAAGAATTATTTGAGCAGTAGACGGTGTTCAGAATAGGTGTGGACTACTGAAATCTGTGCTGCTTGTTTGTTGGGTTTTTTTTTGTTTTGTTTTGTTTGTTTGGTTTTTTAAACTTCCCAAGACTTGAAGTACAGGATTCAGATGTGCTACTTTTCTTCCTGAAAAGATAGGGCATTCTTCAGATGTGTGGTGCATAGCTCCTGCTTTTTCCCAGTTCTTCATATCAACTGGGTCATTTTATTTGGATATCTGGGCGTTAGAACTAACTGTGCCAGTTGCTTCAGACTATGGAAGAAGTGTTTTCAGAGTGCTTATTTATCTTGTATCACCTGTATACAGAACTAATCCCTTCAGCCTGTCCTCTTGTACTCTAAAATAGCACTGCCCCTATGTTTGCAAGTGCTTGTATTTGACTACCCAGCAAAGTACATGGATTTCCCTGACATAGGCTAGACAGACCATGACCTTGTTCTTTCCCAGTATAATTGGTATGACTGCACAGTGTGCTAGAGGGGGGGTGGTGGTGGTCCAAGAAGTTTGAGCAGGTTGGTAAGTTTCATGATATACAGGAAAGTGCAGAGGAGGTCTCAGCGTTGAGGTTTATGTTGCATGTCCACTTGAATATGTGTGAGCCTTTAATTTCTGCTGCTCTTGGCTCTATTCTTTTTGATGCAGTGCTCTATTAAGCTTTCCCCTGGTCAGAGATTACACATCCAGACATAGTGTTGTGAAAGAAGTCTCTGCTCCCTCCTTCCCCATGCTGTTTGTACAACTCATGTTAAATGCCAGTGGTGGAAAAGCAGTCCAGGGAACAAATTAATTCTTCAGCCAGTTTGTATTACAAGAGGAGGGTAAAGGACAGGAATAACCTGTGAAGCTGGCACTGAAGAGTGATTTGTCAAAATGTTGCTTTTATATTTGTTGTAAAGGGGGACAATATTTTGAATTGTGCTAGCCTGAAATGTAAATGTTACCATAAGATTAGATGTGTGGCATTGTCTCCTTCCCTGTTTGGGGCACTGCATGTACGACAGTACTTTGGATAGGAACTGGCAGGGGGGTTAGGGGTGAGGCATGACTTCAAACCCCTTTCACCTTTTACACCTAAAAAGTAATGAAGCGGAAGGATAGTGCCTGAAACAAGTTATCATCCACTGAAGGAGCTGTCTGTTGAAACCTGTTTTAATGGTGAGGAAAGGGAAATAGGACAGGTAATTTTGTGACTACAGTCTTTGAAGCTGAGTGTGGCTACAAGGGATGCATACCACCAACAGGGCTAGCCAGTGCCCCCAGTGATGTGTTCAGCTTGCATTTAAGCATCACAATATAGTAGCAGCTAGTGACTTGGAAAGGTCCCTCTTGAAAAGAGAAATATAATCTTGGATTAATGGAGTGAACCCTGCAAGACACACAGCCTTAAATGACAGCAACATCGTGACGTGGCATCTTTATTGATAGGCAGTGTGATGTGATTCTGTACATGCTGAGCATCATGTGGATGAGGGAGGGTACATCAGGCTGGTGTGTAAAAGCATAGAGAAAAGTGGTGGAAAATAAATGAGTGGAACTACTGCTGGTGATCTCCAGCACTGCACAGGGCCATCAGTCAAACTGCTCTTCTGGGTGTTGCTTTCTATGCCTTGGTGCCCAATAGTTAGAGCTGTTGGCTTTCTAGTCAGCTGCTGTATGTCACAAAGAAACCCCACTGGGCTTGAGTGACTTAAAAGTGTTGCACCCGGAGGGAAAAGACCAGCACCCCTGGAGCTTTTATCCTCATTCTGCATAGATACAAATACATGAAGTCTTGTGATGAGCTTTGCTAGAAAGCAGCAACTGAAACCTTCAGGAAGGCATCTGCTGCTGGCTGTGGGAAGTGACAGTGCCTATGAGTGCACAGTGCATCATCATCTGTGGTTGTGAATGTGGCAGGTTCCACTGCCTGGTGTATCAGACTGGGTGATGTGTAGGGTAATAACAAGAAGTTGTTTTTCCGAGGTTACTACCCAACGTTTTGCCAGAAAATGCACAGCTTGCCAATCCAGCTGAGTGAAAGTATCGCATAGCAAAATGTGATGCATATGCTGCTGTTGTACTGTATGGCTTTAATGTAGCTTATGCTTATTTTTCAGCTACTTTTATTTCCCCATGTCATACATAGGGAGGTGAGGATACTTAATTTTAGATGTGTTTTGAATGCCTTATGCTTGCACACTGTTCACTGTGAATGATGTGTATGGCAGAATCCACTTACAATTATATTTACCAGTTCCTTTATCTGTAATCCTTTGCAGTTTTGCTTCTGGCATTGTTTTAATGTTTAAAAAATGCATGTATTAGCTGGCTGTATTTTTTCTGTGGACTTGTCTATAAATTTTTTACCCTGAAGCCAATTTTTTTTGTCTGAAGCTTATGTTAGAGGCAGTGATTGAAGTATATTTTTGACTCCTATAATCCTGCTGCTGCCTTGAGGAACTAAACTTGTGACAAAGTACAATCAAGATGTTAGGAGGTTGTGTGTTTTGGGTTTTTTTTATAATTGCCCTGGTTTTGTTTCTGTTTTTGTAAGTGAGTGTGCTTCAAAATGAAATTGGTTTGGGTTTTTGGGGGGAGTATAGTGAGAAAATTACTTTTTGAGTCACACCTCCAGTAGCAACTATACACACCACAAACACCACTGGTTTCAGCATCTCGGTTTTGTAGCTTCTGGAGGACAGTGGTTGCTACATCATGAACTTACTCGTGAGTACTACATGCTGAGAAACTTGGTATCCAGCACTGACTCAGTTGTGCAAATAAAATTAACTTGGGTATGCTTCAGTAACAGCTTGGTAATGATTTCTGCTTGGTTTCTTTACCTAGAGATTCCCAAGACTGTGGTATGTATTCTAGAAAATGAATGGTAAATCATAGTGACTTTATCACTGTGATTAGATAGGCCAGCTGTTGACGAATAATTCTGAAAAATAAATGTAAGAGGCCATTGATAAATCTTTCCTTGGGTTAACTTTCCTCTCAGCTTATATAAATAATTCAGTTCCTGTCTTCCAGGACAGGAAAGAGTTTTTGCTTTTTTATTAAATGCTTTATGTTAGCTCAGCGTTAAGAGATCTTTGCGTTTGCCAGCCTAAACGGTTAAGAAAACTGGCCTACTTCTTAGCAAATTTCTGACATTACAGTTGCAAACAAGCTACTGCTGTCTGAATGCATTTCTTATGTGGGTTTTAGTCCTTCCACTGCTCTTGTGATGCTGGTGAAAATATTCGTTGAATGGTGGACAGTCTGTTTTCAGAAAAGAGTACTTGAAGGAAATTTGGCAGACAAATGAAGGCTCACAAACTTGTTTTAAGCTTTGTGAATAGCATATACGAGTTGTGTTTGTACGAGGAGATGTGACTAGTGCTGTCTGAATATTGTCACTTGTGTCTTAGGTAGTTACATATCTTGATTATAGCAGGGGGCAGTCATGCAGATAAGGGCCAAGTGGAGAAAAAATAGGTGTAGAGAGATGTAAAGAAAGGGCACTGTTGTATTTAGTATTTTGCATTCTTACTATCATCATTACATCCTCTTAAATCGCAAAGAGTGTTCCTTTTGCTTTTTATACTATTACTGACAACCTGCCATAATTTTTCTTCCTTCTGTGGAACAGAAGAAACAACTGTAGAAGATGGTGAACCTGTCAAAAAGAAGAAAAAGAAAAAGGATAAGGAAAAGCAAGCTGAAGAGGCAGTACTGAGCGAGGAGCCCCCCACCAGCCCCATAGCTGAGGTGAGGCAGAATCGTACGGCTTATCTGATCCTTTATAGAAATGGATTCTCTCAAAACCATATGGAGTGAGGGGCAAAAAATACTCTTGTCTCTATAACCCACGGTATGCAAGGACAGTTTTACTCTAGTAGCTACTTCATTATATCCATCACTGTAATGCTGAATAAGATTTGCATTGCAAAATAAGGTCTGCAAAATTTATGACTGTAATGCTGCCATGTACCAGAAGTGTTTCCCCTCCTTTCTCCTGCCCACCCACAACTTTAGTCTTCTGTCTTTCTACATCTTTTGTAGTGAAGAGGATGTCCCTTGGTGCCAATCCACAGGCATCTGTCTAGTTTTCAGGACTTGTAGGGATCAGGGGCTGTACCTGCTGAGTTGATGAAGCATCATTTGATGTCTTCTAGCAACGGTAGAGTGGATAGGACTAAACCAAACCAGTTGCTTAATTTTGAAATTCTGTTCTTAACATGGGGTTTAATTTTCTCCCCTTTGTTTAGTGCAGCTACACTGCCTGGCCACAGTGCTGAGCTGCCAGCAGTATAGCAGACAGCACAGCTTCCCTTGCCCACTGGCCCCACCATGCTGTAAACATCGAGTGCATTTAGCAATAGAGGAAGGGAACATCTCTCAGGTTGTGCTTTGCTGAGTATGGCAGCTGCTGTGATGCTTTGAGTGTGAGCTCTGTTGCCTAGCTACATGTGTTGCTTTGCTTCTCCATTATGCTTTGCTTGTAGCAACTTTTGTTTGTTTGCAGAATACAGAGAAAAAGAAGAAGAAAAAGAAGAAAATGAAAGAAGAGGATGAAGCCTGATGAGGATCAGGGGAGAACATTGGCCTTGGACAGCTGCTTCAGAGTAGCATTTCTTGATATAATATCTTTAGCCTCTTGCTGAAAACTAACTTCTCTGTGTTCCAAGAGGGCAAGGAGATGGATTTTGTAGCTGTCTTCTGCCCTGGAACAGGATACCCCAGTGTCTCTGCTACTTAGGAGGATTGCTGGTTTTTTGCAGTTTCTGTTGTTGAAAAGCTCATAATATATCATCTTTTCATATGCAGTCTCTGTTGATAAGGAATAAAAACATTTTTATGGAGATTTTATGCCTCTGTCTTTTAACTTGTTTGCTGGTTTTCTGACTATTATCAGAACTATTTATAAGATTTATTGTTTTAAATGAATAATCAGCAAAAAATTTTTCTACATGTGTAAATGTTCTGTTACAGTTTATTCTGTAAAGAATTCAAAGGTTGTAGTATTTTTAAGTTCTCCGTAAAATAATACAAATATCTCTGCATAATATCAAAGATGCGTGGAACAGCTGAGGTGCATTATTGAATCTGCACTGTAGTTCTCCTGAGAAAGCCTTTTTTTTTTTTTTTTAATCATTTTTCAGAGATCTTGGTTTATGCTGCACTGACTGACAAGATTCAGACGCATGTTTTGAACTAACATGAGTTAGCTTCCAAATTGCTTCTCTGGTGATTGTGGCAGCTTTCTTCACTTGATAAAAAACAAAACAAAACAAAAAAAAACCCCAAAACAAACAAAAAAAACCCCACAAAAAAAAAAACCCCAAAAAAAACAAAAAAAACCCCCACCAAAAAAAAACCCCAAACCCAGGGCAAAATTACTCCCTCAGCTATCTGATAATGAAGGTGAAAAGACAAGTGTTTTTTATTAGTAGTAGAAATCAGCCATTTGCCGATGAGATTCTCTGTAGGGGATACAGATGCACAGAAGTAGCATTGTATGATCAAGACACTAAAGCTCTTGAACCTTTATGGTGGAAAAGGAAACTATTTTTAATGAACTATGCTTATCACTCAGTTTATTAATTAATATGAAGAAGTGTTTTGTTTCTTTTTTTTCCTAGATGTAGTGGTAGACTATTACCTAAACAAAATAGTGGTAGTCCAGTCCAAATAGTCCAGTCTTTAGCTGGACAACATTTGGTAAGTCTGCAGCCATTGTAGCTGGTGCTTTTCTGTGCAATACAGCTCTTCGACCAGCTCTTGGTTTAACTGCCTCTGGCTTACTTACCTGTTAGTGTAAGTGGATATACTGAATCCTTAAGAAAAGTTGTAATGTTCTATGCAGTTCTACCAGTATCAAGAACATGTACTGTATTTTTTTTTTCTTTTCCCCTCAGGAAGGCTGCAGTGAGTTTAACTGCTATAACTGAGAGGCTGGTCAAGGAGTATAGTACAACAGCATGTTGGGACTGTGTTACCGTATTGCAACCATCTCTTGTCCTAGATGTCATGTATGGATCCTTCTGTTGCACTGTCTGCAGTCAGTGGTGTTTTACTATGCAGAGCTCTGGATTGTCTGAGAATACTGAGAGCTTTCCAGTTCATCTGCTTTTTGCTAGACAAGTAAGATGAATTTCAGCTGAAATGTTGAGCGGACAGCAAAGTTATTAAAAATTATTCATAATGAGATGGAAGACTTGGCTATTAGTGCCTTTAGATTTTTATTTTAAATGCATTTTCAAACAGAAATCTTCCAGACATGAGAGTTCAGCTTCTTCTGAACTATTAATGTAGTTGCTTCCTCAAAAGTACCAGATAAATTATGTATGTGCTGCTCAAAAACTGTCCTTTATAATTTACCCTAATCTGAAAATTTGTATGAACATCAATTGCTTAGCAAGTCTAATCAGTGGGATTGAAATGGAGAGAAGTTATTTTTGTACAGCCACTTTTTCCTCCCTTTTGCTTATTCCTTTGATAACAGGGGAATTAGGTTCACCTCTTTTCTTATATAGCACATTTTAGTGGTTTATGGTTTTAAGCTAATGTCCAGTGCAAGCCAGCTTCCATCTCACAAGACAGCCTGTTGGAGCTTAGTCTTGAAGCAGCATGTCTTTGCCTCTCTTGCTCCAGTGTTGGGTGTGTTGATTTCAGTATCAAATTAACTAGAACTGCTTTATTCTCTTTATAAATTTCTGAAATGCTGTAGGGTTTTTGTTTTTGCTGAATTAAACTCCTTTGAAGTTAAAAAGCACTGAAAGCTCAATGTGTGTGACCCAGAAATACTGGGTGGAGAAAAGGAAGAAAGTTTTATGCTTGCTGGACAGACCATGTGCTCATCTGCTACCACGTCTTTTAAGCAGGTAAGGAAATAAGTACTCTGGGTTTTGGTTTGAACTGTTAAACTCCTCATCTTTAAAACAATAAGCTGCATATCTCAAAGAGCTGCTGCTGAAACATTGATAAGTGTATTCAACTGAAGTGCTAAATATGATCAGTGAAAATAAACAGTGGTGATTGATAGACTGCAGTGATTGTCAGCCAGAGTCACTGCATTTCAAGTTGCTTATCAGTTCAAGCAGATAAAATGGGTTTTCTCACTCATGGTTTTCCACAAACAAAGGTCTGGGCGTTTGTGTACAATCTTGCACATTAAAATAATAAAACTTAACAGGTATAGTTGGGAAATACTATAACCTCTTTGCACAGAATGGTATTTCTTCTTAACCAAGAAGTAGGACAGGCCTTTAACTGGGGCTCGAACCTTTTGATCTTTCTACAGTAGAAGTTTAAATCCTGAGGCTTGTACAACCTCTGTTGTAAGAAATAGTTGTGCAACAGGGCATTTATGTAGAGCCTGTACTATTGGTCACTGATCCTTGTGAGGGAGGTGATCCATCCAAAACTGGATCTTTTGTCTGTTGATAAAGCAAAAACCAAACAAACAGAACCCCCAGACTAATAATGTTAGATTAAGGATAGATGCTTTGAGTTGCTTGAGTGCAGGAAGAACAGATAGCCAGACTGACAGTGGCACTTCAAGCAAAACAGTGAGATCTGTGGAAGAATCTAAAATGTTTTAATATGGTTCTTGGAGCATTTTATCAGTAGGGGTTACTCTTAAACAAAGCTAATAGTGGAAAATGGCTGATGAGCTAGGGCTAAGCCTAGAACAGGGAGAATGAAGGTGTGTCAAAGGGATGGTTGACAGTTTGAAAGCATCTTGCACAGGTTTCTTGGGTGCTTAAACCCTCTTTCCCCAGGTCCTGTCATCCTGGGATATAACGTGGGCTGTGCTCTCACTGCTTTTGAAAATCTGTTCTCCTGTTGATTGAGAGCTGGAGCCTTTCTTCACAGCCCAAGCCAACAGTCCCCTTGACTGTGTGGTTACAGACCCTACCAGCCAAAGGCCATCCCTCCCAGCGATGGGGTTACACACAGCCTGCGCACTGCAGGGGACACAACCACCAGCCCAGCATTCTGGGAGCTGTCCTGTGCTCATCTAGTGACTGTGGCTCTTCTGTGTGGGCTGGTGACAACCCTGTATATTCCCTCAGTTTTGTATTCCCAGTTTTGTGAAGTACATGGGCCTGACTAGCTTCTGGGCTGAGGTACAGGGGGTCTCCTTACTGCTTCTCTGTTGTTCACACTGACCCCAAGGAAAGCTGCGCTGGCTTTGAGCTTCCAGCTACAGAATCCGAGTGGCAGAGTGCCTGGCAAGGTTAAAGTGGTTTGGTGGGGTTTGGGGTTTTTTGTTTGTTTTGGGCAGGGTTTTTTTGGAGGTGGTTTTCAGAGGGCTTTTTTGAGTGGAGTTTTCTGCTAATTTTTTTTTTCCTCTTTGGAACTGGGGAGCTGTGGACAGTGCCCCCTTCCCTGCTCTGCAGCGAGGCTGTCAGAGCAAGTGGAGGAGCTGCTTGCTGTCCACTCCTGCTGGTGCACCTTCTCACTAGAGACATCATCTGGCTTTTTTAATAGCTGCTTTACGCTCTGAAAGTTGCAGCCCGAAGAAAACACTTATTTTCCTGACAAATACTGTAGTCTTTTGGAAAACAGATGTTTGGGTTTTTTTTTCCTTTGCTACTGAAGAATTTGCCTGGTAGTGTTCCCTGTGCATGAGGATTTGTTTGCATGGGACCATTGCAGGGACATGGCCACAGCCCTGACTCGCAGTGGTCCCCCACCCCAGTGCCTATTGGCCATGGACGTGCGCTTCCTTCCAGGTGTCTTGCGCTGTCCACAGGCATCCTGCTTAATCCAGCCATCCACACATGGTTCTTCCCACCCACAGACACACACTCTGTGCACATCTTCACTGTGTCTGTGCCTACATGCAACAGCTCTTGTTGGGCATCAGAAGCCATGTGGAAGGACCCTGTTTTTCGCCATGCCAGCGAATGGGATGGGCAGGCACCTTGCACTGCTCTGGGCACTGGCCCTTCTGCTCTGGAGACAAGGAGCTCTTCAGA
This sequence comes from Antrostomus carolinensis, assembly GCF_000700745.2. Lineage (NCBI taxonomy): Eukaryota > Metazoa > Chordata > Aves > Caprimulgiformes > Caprimulgidae > Antrostomus > Antrostomus carolinensis. The sequence continues at coordinate 20,331 of NW_010300343.1, read as the reverse complement.
GCCATACCAGGATTTTGTGTGCCCCTGCAGTGAGAGCTGCCTGCTGAGACTGAGGTGGAGACATGGGAGGTAACTGCTTGGGGTTAGGAAGCCTGCCTACTGGAAAGGGACAGAACTGCTGCTGGTTTTCAGGTAAAATCTCCAGGTCACCCATCCCTCTAAAGCTTTTTTCTGCACATGGAAAATCCCACGAGTCTGCTTCCTGCTGTCTGTGCTGCATCCTGGTGCCTGTGTGCCCCAGCAGCGAGGCTTCACTTTCTCTGGAAAAAATAATTTTATTATAAATGATAGACAGCTCAGTAGTAGTTTCCTGTCTTGCCCAGGGAGAAGCACAGCAGCATGTCTTTTGGAGCAGCTTAAAATTTTGAATAGAAATTTTAATTGCCAGGCTCAGACCCTGTGCCTCTCCAGCTGCCGGGTGTAATGTGCAGCTCTCAGCATCAGTCAGCCTTGCCCCTGTGGAGCTGGTGATGCCCTGAGCTGGAGGCTACCTCTCTGGGCTAGCACAGAGTGCTGCCAAGCACTCCATCCACACTTATGCTTCCTTATGCTTAATTAGCCCGTTAGAAATCCAGGAGCTTCTGCAGCGAGTGCCCATCCATGGGTGAGCCCTAGCTCCGAGCTTTCATTTTCTTTTCACATCCTTTACACTCTGCCTTATTTCTTAAGCAAAAAGATATTCCTCTTATAGCAGTGAGCCTCTCTATGTTCAATGACTGTGTGTTTTCATGAATATTAATCTACAATAGAAAGATTTTCTGATGTTCAATTTCTCATCCCAGTTACTGGCTAACGGAAACAGCAATTTTTGTCTCTACAGACCTCAAGTAAAATACAATGAGGGACTGATGGTGATGCGCTGGTGTGAAATTTGTTAGCTACTCTGGAGAGAAAGGACAGGGTAGGACTGAAGTGCTGAGAAGCAGAAGTGGGAGAGCTGGACCAACAGCAGGGAAGCCAAGAAGGGCTCCAGATCCAAGGGAAATGAGGTAGAAAAGCTGCTGTTGTTTGGATCACAGCCTGTTGGGTTTGCCACTTTTAATCTCTGTCCTTCACATTCTACCTCTTAAAAACTGAGATAATGCCTCCCAAGTCCCATAAATGTACAGGGCTTTCACTATTGCATTATTTATGAAGTACTGTAAGAGCTTTAAATAGGATGTGATGTAGAAGTGTTGAGAAGAAGAGGAAGGAAACCTGTTTGACAGTACAATGGCTGCAAACGAGGTTGTCTAAGTCCACAGTGAATTAGCTTGATAAAGCTGCAGCCAGTCTCAGGGCAGCCACGTTAAATTCCTTCTTCTTGAAGAAGGAATTAAAAACACTTCCTTTTGCATGATGGCAAAAAAGAGGTCTTCTTTTGTAGCAGTGTAGAAGCACATTTGAAAATGATCTTTTTAAAACTGGTATGGCACCGGGCAGGTGGAGGGGGCAGCACTGAAGCCTGAGCTCAAGCTTTACTGCTGCTCTCTGATGCAGGATCAACAGGCCATGCAAAATGGAAGATACCATGGATGGGAGACGGGCTGTTATGTATACAGTGTGAACATAACACCATAACATTGGAGATGAACATAAATGCAGTATAATTGCCAATTACTCAATCAGTGTATTGAGACATGCTGAAGCAATAATTGGCAGCGGTGTGGCAAGGGAGCATGCTTCCTCCCCACGGCCAACCCGTCTGCACCCGCCTGGGAACAGGAGGACAAGATGAAAACCATATTTGCCCTTTAGTAACTGTTCTCCACAGGTACTTGACAGCAGGCAGCATGGGAAAGGAGGTGCCAGGCAGGGTGAGGAACAACAACAGGGCCTGGACCCAGCTGTGCAGCACGAGGGGGCTGTTTTGAAGCTTTGGACCAGGATGTCTGGTGAGACCTCTGTGCAGGAGCCCCTTACACTCCTCAAATCCAGCTGAAGCAGGACTGACTTGAGGCCTAAACTACATGTGGCCTCCCCAGGAGGCAGCTTCAGCTGCAGTAATCGGTGCAGCCAGCTTGTTTCCTCTTGTTGCAGGACAGCACATCCATGCAAATATAGTGATATCCACCCATTTTAACCCCAGGACGTGTATAACCTTTAGGCTGTGGTAGTTAAATGAAATAACCAAAGATGCATAAACCATCCCCACCATGTCCTAGACGTGTGAATCTGTCACAGGTAGGAGTGTAAAAATGGAAATCCATGTTCCAGGATCTGTACTGTAGCATCTTTTAAAAATGTCATCAACAACCAACCAAAAAAAGAAGCCGTTGTCTAGACACTTGTTTCCTAATGTTGAACGCCAGGAATTATTGCTCCTGTACCTTTCTGGAGACTTTCTGGCTGGGGAATGTTCTCTTTCCAGAGGAAATCCTTTTCATTTTCAGCAGTTCAAGACTCTAATTGGGTGAAATAATAGCTTGGCACTCCCCCAAGCAATATGATTTTTATCTTTTTTGTTGTCTGCAAAAGTCTGGCTTGTTCCAATCCTATGAGTCATGGAGGGAATATGGATGTCAGACCGCCCTGGTATCCAGGGATGGGCTTCTGGTGAGATGGGCATGGGGCCCTCGGTCAGAGGTGACCATGGGAGTCTGAGACATCCTCCATATAGCTGAGGTAATGCTGCCTGTACCCTCTCCTGCTTTTGCCAGGGCTGATATTGTCTTCTCACTGATGTGCGCGTTTCTAGGCATCTTGTTCTCACTGAGTTATTCAAAGGGGGTTTTTGTTGGCTACTGCTCTGGTTTCTCCAGGTGACTCATCTTACAATAATTACAGATTCATGCTTTGTCTTTGCCAAATGCTAACTACTCATCAGCTTCAACTAGAATATTTTTGGTTTTCAGAGGGAGACTTAATTTTTATGGACTTAATTTTTATGGTTTATTTAGCCTAGAAATAAGCCTGATAGAGTAAACACTGGAGCATTGAACCTCTCAGGATTTTGGTTGTATGGTGGGTTAAACAAACTGAGATATTTAGCACAAGTCTCTCTTTCTTGTCCTGGAAAAAAAGACCTTAAGCCTCAGGGCACAAAGCAGCAGCCATGGCTTTTGCTGTAAGTATCCTGCTGTCCTTGTTTGTGTCCCTGGAGATGTGTAGCCACCAGTGCATGGCTCCAGTGCAGGAGCAGGACCCTCTGGCCAGGCCCTGCTGCTGCTGCACTTGAGGTCGGGTGCGTGCCAGGGACCCATGAGGGGACGAAGCGCTGGTTTCACTGTGAGATGCAGCAAGCAAAGTGCAGCAGGAGGCTGTGTGGATGATCCTGTCTCAGGTCTCGTTTGGCTCATCTGCGTTTATCAATAGCTGGTTGAATACAAACAGGACTGCACTGGTCCCAACCTCGCAGCTCCTCCCTGTGCTCTCAGTGGGGCTGTTGTGAGGATACAGGTGCACCACAGTGACACATCATGCGTTGCTGTTTCCTACCTCCACATGGAAAGTCCAGCTGCCCCTGGGCTCCCCATCTCACACCCTCCTCACTGTCCAGCTGGGGACTCCATCCTTCCTTTGTGTTGGCCTGGGGCAATGGGGAAGGGATCAGAAGCAGGCAAGATAGGCAAACCAGGAAACTACGCTGCATAAACCCTCAGGACATCCCTCAGTGGCAGGTACAACGCTGAGCTGTGCAGAACTAGCTTAAGCTAAACTGAAACCAGGATTTGGCCCTGAATTCCTGCCTTGTTTGAAGCCAGGCATCCAAACAGCAAAACCTCTATTGAGAAGGAAGTAGTGGGCCTCCATAGACCTTCTCTGAAGATTCTTGTTCTCTCCTTACATCCATGGGACAGATTGAATACAGGGCCTGACCAGATGCAATAGGAGGCTAAATCTGGAAAAACAAACCAAGCAACCAAACAAGCTAATGGGATGTGAGTGCAGATGCGTCCATCTTGTGCTCAGTTTGTAGGTGCCTGCGTGGCTGCCAGGTTGGCTGTGCAGGAGCAGCATTTAATTGTCCTCCAAAGTGTGCCACCAGGTGCTTTTCCTCCTGATGCCACTGTGAAATACTCAACAGGTCAGCAGCTCCTACCTGCCTGGGAAGCACCAGCCCCCACAATTTGTTTGCTAGGTAGGTTTTGTCACTGTGAGCAAAGCAGCCCCTGGTGCAGGTGGCCTCACAGCCAGCGTCCCGGCTGTTTGCTTGGGACAGTTTGCAGGCAAGGTGAGTTAGAGCACCTCAGGTGTGGGTGGGCTGTCCCACCTCATGCCAAGGTCCCTGGCACCCCGTCCCAGTGCTGGCCACCCAGAGAGTGGGGTGATGGGGGTGATGCTGTTTGACTTGTGCTGTTCACGTGTTTCTGTGCCCTTTGCTGAGGAGGAGCTCTTGGTCTCCTGTGCCAGTGCTGCTTCCCTTGGGGCATTTTTTTCCTTCTCCTTTTACCATCTTTGTAGCTTGTTTTCCTTCCTGCATCTGCAAGGCTGCCTCCAACAAAGCCCTGGCAGACAATCTTATCTTGAAGCACAACCAGTCCCACTCCTTTCACTACAATATCTTGTGTGCTCAAACACTTGGCTGGAGCAAGGCCCCTGTTGGGGAGCACGGCTGATCCGCACGCACCCTGCCCACCAATGCCTTTGCCCCCTGGCAGGGGTAAGGGCAGAGCCATGTCCTGGCAGAGAGGGCAGGAGAGGGGCAGCTGCAGGAGCTCGGCTGTGGAAAGGCACTCAGAGAGGTTTGCACTGTGCTTGCTGTTTCTGGAGAGGAGTGTTACTAATTAAATGGGTAGGAGAAATGCCTGAGTCTGTTTCTTTTTTCCTCCTTGGCTTATTCACTTGATTTGAAAGGCCTTTTATCTCCCTCCCCCCCAATTTTGTGGTTTTAGTATTTTGGTGATCAAAATAGTTCTGCTTTGGAGCATCTGTGGGAAAGGGTCTTTCACCTATTTTGGGAGAAGAGATTTTAAAATCCCACAGGGAAAGACAGATTGATAACTTTCATTGCTTATGCCTTGAAGCAGATATTCCTGATAACTAATACACCTGAAACTATTAAAGAAAGTGCAGCTACAAGTAGCCCTAAAATTAATTACAGAAAATGAACCATTCCTTTTGCCTGGCCCCACCCTGCAAACCAGGAAATATTTCACCTTATGCAAAGAGTGGAAAGTGATGTACTATCCCAACTGGCACAGTGTGCAAGTCTTACAATATTTGCTTCGTTTTACGTTGCTGGGAGATGATAGAGAATTTAGTGGAGCTGCAAGAGAAAGTCTTCATTCTCCAAAGGCCTGTAAAAGTTTCAAGTCTCTTGAAAAGTCTGTAGGAAATTCAGAGTTGCTGGGTACAGCATTTCAGACTGATCCAACTCTGATTACCAGCAGTGGCGGTCATAAAGGGCCTCACCAAGTCTGTGTTGATAGGCAAATGCTCAAGATGACTTGTTTTGTAGTGAAGGCTAGAGCCTTGTTCAGTAACCAGCCATCTGTTTTATCACATTGTTTACCTTTTGTTTCCAAAGTCCAACTGATATGTGTCATTTTACCAATGAAAGAGGCTGAGGAACTGCTATAGGAGACCACTTCTGTCAAACACTGTGCTTAAAGCACAGAGCAGGGCCACAAATGTTCCTTTTTACTGAATATCTTCTGATGCTCTAGGTTTGGAATTATTTTTACTTTGCTGCTGCCTCCAGC